>NC_054375.1:15523626-15623338 GCF_017654675.1 Xenopus laevis | reverse complement strand
TGCCAGATGGGAGAGAGAGAGCAGGAGAAATGGAAATTGGGTCAGAGGAAGCATAGATAATGATATATAATCTTTTAAAAGTGACATGAGCAGAGAGAGAGAGAGAGAGAGAGAAAGAGAGAGAGAGAGCCAGGAGGAAATGGAAGTGGGTCAGAGGAAGCATAGATAATAATAAATGTAACAATCTTTAACCAATGACTTTACATGTCCTTTTTTAACTAAGAAGCTGTTCTTCAGAATATCGGGTATCCTTGCATGACGTTCCACTGCATCATCTGTTAGAAAACCTTTTATCTGTGCCTTATTGTGTTTCCGAGTTCTGGAATGCTCTATTTATTAAAGAAAGAGAAATGTTTAAATGAATAAATCTCTGTTTACTGTCTGTCCATGGATGTAAACAGTTTTGTGCATAAGTTTCATTTTGGAAGATCCCATAGCAATCTTACCGGCGACATAGTTCCTTCGCCATTAAATTTTGAGATTTTCTCCATCGGTCAAGACAGTATAACCAATGCTCTGGAGAAAAATCCCTCCATTTTTTTACAGTCGAGTGGATCACATTATTCATTGAAGTATCTGCCTGCAATTACACTGAACAGATCTTCTCTTGAAAGGGCTGGCCCTTGAATCAACGACTTTTTTGGGTTTACAGGAGTGCGAAGTAATTCTGCCTTTAAAAACAAGAGCCCACACACATTTAGCAGACGGTTTCATGTGTTACCAGATGATACAAGCGGCATAGTTGAAGAAGTAAATGGAGAGACATAGAAGAAAGTAGAAAGCCACATACTGGAAGTTTAAAACGTAGAGTAAAAAGAGGAGACATATAAAGTGGTAAAAAGTGGCATTGGAGAAGATATGACTTACGCTTCCTTCTGTTTGGTGTGTTTCTGGACTTCTTCTGGTTTGTCGCTGGAACACCTAGGTCTTCAGTTCTTTAAAAACAATGTTAAATATCTTAAGCAGATGTTTTTAGGATTTAACACAAGACAGAGACAAAGGGGCATGACCGAGGAAAGTTGGAGAGAGGTAGAAAAGAATAGCCACAAAGTTAAGAGGAAGGCAGTGATAACCAGGATGGATAAAAATGACAAATGGACATATAACTCACGCATCCTCCTCTTGGTCTGTTTCTCTCCGTCTTTGCTTTCTTAATGGGGCGTGCTGGTTTTTTTAGTTCTGTATAACAATAAACATACGCAGTTTATTATTGTAACTGTTGTGAACACAGAATAAAGCAGAGAAATGGAGCAAACGCAAAGAAAAAGGATTAGAAAGCATGCTCCCTCCTGTTGGTGTTTTCCTGAATGTCTGCATAGTCCTTCGTAGCATTTTTTTTAAAATGAAAAAAATTGACACAGCTAAAAAAGCAAGAGGGGAGAAACTGGAAGAACAGAGAAAGGGAAATAGAAGTAAGAGAAGCAAGAATGAGGAGGCAGAACAATAGATAGGTGTGAAATAGTAGAGAGAGGTAAAACCTACGCTACTCATGGACAAGCCTACTGTCGTCTTCTTCTTGAATGGATGTTCCCGGCTTCATCTCTGACTACAATAAGAATGAGGAAAGAAAGGGCAACGCAATTTTAGAAGAATCAGAACAAGAGAAATAAAGAGGGGAACATAAGGAAGCTCAGATAGCTGTGAGTGATTTAGCATTAACACATACTCTACTTTCTGTGGTAGTCCTCTGGTTCTGATTCAGGCTTGAAGATGCACACATTCTCACTTCTTACAAAAGAATGTAAACAAAAATAACATTTATAGAGCACACGGAAGGAGGAGTCAGAAGAGCAGGGAAAGAGGCAGTGCAAAGGGGAGCCATTACTCGACTTCCTGTTGGTGCGTCCTCTGGGTCCCATCAGTTCCTGAACGATGTGCACGGTCTCATCACTTCTACAGAAGAATGTTTAAAAACAAAACAAATTTTAGAGACCACAGAGACAGAGAGACAGAAGAGCTGGGTCACTTTATTTTCCAAATTGGTGGTGGTATGCATGATTTACTTCATAGAAAAAGTGAAGAAAACAAAAACCATATTTTAGTGGCGCCCAAGAGAAAAAAACAGAATTCGCAGAGGTACAGAGAGATTCACCCCACATAGAAAGATGATGAGACAAAGAGATTGCAGGGGAGAATACTGACTTCCTGCTGGTTGTCTACTGGGTTTTACAGAGTACAAGAGAGACCACAAATGGGAATAGCTGAACAGCAAGTTAAGATTCAAAGAGAAAGTAGAAAAGGTCACAGAGTGGAAGAAAAGTTAGAGACCTTGAGAAAAAAAACCGAGGAAAAGAGGAAGGAGTTAAATGGCAGTTGAGAGAATGCGTACGTGTCCTCCTGTTGTGTGTTCTGGACGTCTTCTTGTGTGGCTTGGACATCTTGAGGTTCTTCAGTTCTTTAACCAACAATGTAGAAATATTTAAGTGGACTGTTTTATGTTATTGTGTTCAAACACTGATAAAACAGACAGAGACAAAGGGGAATGTCCAGAGGTAGGCGAGAGAGAGAGTGAAAAAAAAAGGAAAAGCCACAAAGTAGGAGGAGGATGAGAAATAGGATGGAGTAAAATGAGTGAGACATATAACTCACGCATTCCTCCTCTTGGTCTGATCTCTCCGTCTTGGCACTTGAATGGGGCGTGGGACTGGTTTCTTTTGAATGGGCATTGTACTTGTGTTCTTTTGTTTCTTATATATATATAGTATATATTCTTATCTTGTAGTATTGTTCTTTTCTGTGATATTAGTGCTTGGTTGTAGTATCGTGATCTATATTATAGTAATTCAGAGATACAGAGAAACAAAACAAAAGCGGAGAAACAGAATCATAATCCTTCGTTGTGTTTCTCCCTATGTCTCTAAAAAGAATAAACTGTTAGACTGCCTTTTCTCACAGGTGTGTTTACCAAAATGACACAGAAGAAGGCAGAGGAGCGAGAAACGTGGAAGACAGGAAAAGAAAATAGAAGTAAGAGAAGCCCAAGGAGTGAGGAGGCAGAATAAAAGGTAGGAGTGAATGGAAGAGGTGAGATAACACCTACACAGCTTCGATTTCAAAAAGCCTCTGTACATCTTCTTTTTCTTAAGCGGGATGTGCATGTTCATCACTACTAAACAGGAATTTAGAGAGAAAAACGCCAATACATTTAGAGAATTAGAACGGAGAGAAATAAAGAGGAGACACAAGAAGCTGTGAAGGAGTGATAAGCATTACACATACTCAACTTCCTAGTTGGTAGTCCTCTGGTCTGATCGAGTTTGTGAAGAGTGGATGTTTCGCTCACTGGTCTAACAAAAAGAATGTAAACAAAAAATACATTTGATAGAGCACACAGAAAGAGTAGACAGAAAGAGCTGGAAGGAGGCATGCAAGGGCAGGCATACTCGTCCTTCCTGGTTTGGTTGGTACTCTGGGGCTCCATTGTCACTTTCATCTTCAAAGTGGTGGTGGTGTGCATGGTCGACTTCTATAAAAACAGCCGGAAGAAAGCAAAAATGTTAATATGGCGAGAGAAATTGAGAAAGAACAAGGAATGCGAGGTACAGAGAGAAACACCAACATAGAATGAGAATGAGACAGATTGTAGGAGGAGTTCAACTGGACTTCCTGCTGGTTTTCCACTGGTTGACCTCCACTTTCGAAAGATGGTGTGGGAGGTTTTTCAACCGCAGTGTGTGGGGTTCTATGCTTCTTTAGAAAAGAAAGTTAAAAATGATTTCTATGTGCAATTGATTTGTTTACACAAATGAGCAGTCACAAACAGAAGCTGTTGCTTTACCTGAGGTGCCTGCTTGACTCTTCATGACTGCTGCTTGCACCTGCCCAGGACCAGGCAGGTATGCCGTGGCGTATTGTCATCTAGAGTTTATCTCCGGTAGTTCCTCTCTGCTACCGGTCGCTTGGTATGTTGCAAATACTTAGCAAACAATGCAACTCTCGAAGAGTCCGTGTATGTGAACACTATGAAGTTTCTTCCCAGTTGCACGATAAGAAGAGATGTCTGTGGGGGAGTTGTCACGCACCAGTCTCGGTCTTATGGTGACGAAATACACGTCGAACCACTAGAAGCAAAACAATTATAATCACATGCTTTCCTAACAGTTGCTATCAACCTCAACACAGATTATAAAAAAAAAGATTACCTTTTCTTCCTCTTTCTGTCAAGGCAAATGCAACCACTTGTTGTGTTGCTGTCTTGTGCTCTCCAAACGCCAATGATAGTTAAAACGTATGTCCTCCCCAGTCGCCTGTGTCTGCGTATTACCGCTGGTGTTATTCTGTGTGGTGATATCTGGTTTTTCCATTTCTACGAGGTTCTAGCGTGAGTAAGGGTGTATTTTGCACAGACATCAATCTTTACATGACATTCTACCAAAGGTCTCATATGTCAAACTCTACTTACTTCATCGTTCTGTTACACCTCCTGTGTCTCTGCAAGTTTTTCAGAACCCAGCAACGCCTCCAGTAAGGGACGTATTTCTCAAATGTTAACTGTCTGATCATCGTGGTCATCGTCCTTTTGGCAGCTATCGCATGGCTTTTCAACAAATGTTGCCTTTTGCCTGTGTGACAATAGCCTGCGGTCAGATCTGTCCGGTGTTCTTCGATATATTTATGGTCAGGAATCGTACCTGTAATAGAAAAAAAAAAGTTACTATAATGCTGATAAAAATAATAGCATGAGTGGTGAATAAGGTAATTATCGAATACTAGCCCAGCTTGGCGTTACCTTGTCTGACATACTTCCCGCGGATATTCCTTTTACTGATTCTTTTTTGAAGGCAGTCCGTGGCTTTTCATAGAAGTTGTTGCAGGCATTGTGCTATGGTACAGATCAGTTGCATACCAAAAGAGGTTGTGGCTTGTCGATGCTGGGCAAGTTTTTACGAATCGCCTCACATGCTTCAAATAGGTGAACACTGTCTTGGGCGAGACAATCTCTTGCCACTTCAGAAAAACTCATTTGTCCTTTGGATGTCTTTCACAAATGCCAAGTTAGCATCTTGTGGTTCATAAAATAAAGAACCTAGCCAAGTTTTCCACCTAAAAAGAACACACAGAAAAAATCACATCAAATTTGGTAGGGATGGCTTAAGTGCACCATAACAAAGCATTAGGGTATTAACAGCATTCTTTTCCACACCATACCAAGAGCTACCCCATAAAGGCAAGGCCAAGGAAATAAAAACATAATGAAACTACAGGCCTCGATTAAGCTGCCGGAGACTCATTAAACTGGAATAAAAATGATGACTTGGGCAAAAAATTAATACAAGGGAAAATCCAATGGCATACAGTCTGCGTGAAAACTTCAAGATTTATTTAGGCAATTGCAGGTGCAACGTATCGGGGAACACCCCTTTGTCAAGCATACCAGGGGTGTCCCCGAAACGTTTGCACTGCAATTGCCTAAATAAATCTTGAAGTTTTCAAGCCAGACCTGTGTGCCATTGGATTTTCCTTGTACTGCATTGGGAGGTTGTCGAAACCTTCCACCTGTGTGCACCAGGCTCATCTACTCTAATTGGAAGAACAGGTGTGTGCGAGTACCTACAACTTTTCCTTGGCAAAAAATTAGAACACAATAAAACCATTCATTTTTTACTGTACTTACCTCCTGTTGTACCTAGTGACACCCAATGTATGTGTCAGAAAATCTGTGAATGCTTTCAGAGTGGGGCCGACGACGGAATGCCGATTGTACAGACCAGCTTCCTTCATTTTCAGCCTTATTTCTGAAGTCCAATTCATTTTCGCTGCCCTGTATTATTTTCAAAAGGAATGATTGACACAGTGCATATTAATACATAAGAATCAGTGCCAGCTATCTAAAAAAAGAAAATATACAAGTAAATGCATTGCCTTCTTAAGTTTGGATCTTGATCTCTGCTTCTAGCAATTTCAAATAAGTTACCTGCAATATGTTTCTGGTTCTAGACAGATGTGGTTGGCCTGTCACTGCCAGCAATATTCAATTATTATCAGAGTTGCAGCTGAACTTAATTTGGAGACTGAGTCACTGCTGTACAGCAGGAGCTGCATACCTAAATGTGGGGGAGTTGATTGTTTTTTAATGTTGGGGGTGCGGATCTATATAAAAGTAAATGGCTGAACCCAGGCATGGACTGTAATTTAAAAACAGGCCTTGGCATGCCAAGTGCACAGAGGCTCAAATGGCCCACCACCAGCCCATGGTAATAACTTTTAGACTGAAGCAGCCCCTTCCCTCTCCCACTACCACTTGCTAGTCACAGCACATGTAAATTAGCATAAAATACAAGTAAATATATTACCTCTCTAAGCCTTGATCTTCCTCTGGGTTGTCAATGTCCATGTGTTCATGCTCTGTGATTTCAATATTTTCTGCTGCTCCTTGCTCCTCTTCTGAAACTGATGCAGCCGGAACAGCATGGGAAAGGTCTGTCCCTGATGGGAATTTCAGTTCACAGTTTTCTATGGCAAGTTCAGGAGGCACCACTTCTAAAGTCACAAAGCTGTAAAATCATGAGAATAAACACAACATATTAAACAAATCACGACTTTGATGTGTAAAAATTGTTAACCAGTCCAGTGTTAAAAGAAAAAAATCACCTTAGCATGGTAGTGTCCTCCATAGGTTCACTTCTTAACAGGACAGGGCTGGACAGTGGATGGGTTTGCTCCTGTTTCTGGTGCCTCTTCTTCCCGATCTGGGGCTGAAGCAGCAGCAGAAGTGGATGGTCTTGCTATCGGTTCAGCAGTTTCCCTGAAATTAATAGGATAGAAGATGGCTATTACTGCACAAATGTTTTACATTGACAACAGCGTTCTTGGTACTCTAAAGCTGGCATGATAGCATCCACTGGGCTAAAAGAAAGAATCACCTTAGCATGGTAGTGTCCTCCATAGGTTCACTTCTTAGACAGGACAGTCGATGGGTTGCTCCTGTTTCTGGAGCCAGTTCTACTCGATCCGGGGCTGAAGCAGCAGCAGAAGTGGATGGTGTTGCTATAGGTTCAGCAGTTTCCCTGCAATAAATAGGATAGAAGATGTCAATGTAAAACATTTGTGCTGTAATAGCCAATAGCGTTCTTGGTACTCTAAAGCTGGCATGATAGTATTCCCATATCAAAAGAAGAGAAAGTGTCCCACACAGGTTCACATTAGATCTAAATCAGTAAGGATCTAAAAGACAGACAAACAGACGGTTAGGGGGGGAAATTAAGGCCTACATACCGGGGTTTGTTCACTATGAAAAATCCTTTCCTTTCCAAAAAGGCAGAGAATTCAGCAGGAGAGGTAAGCTTCTGGATCTCACGATGATTAAATACGGTAGCCTTCTCTGCAATGTCCCACAAGCGACGCCAAGCAGTATGTGCAACTTCATGGATCTCTTCCAATGAGCTAAATCTCATGCATGTCCTCCGCAGATGAGTTGTCAAGCTTTTATCGACTTTAAAGCACCGAGGACAAACCAGGGCAACCCGATTTTGCCTAAAAAAAAAAAATATTGGAGACAATGTCTGTGTCAGGAAGGAATACAAAATGATGGGGTGGTGGGGGCAGGGGTTTGAAGTACAAATAAAAGGAGTAAAAACCAACCATGTCCTACAAAGATATGTGAAATGTTGTATAACTCATGTCCTCCAAGCCCAGTGAAACTTAAAACAACAGTGGTACCCATATCTTAATGGGTCTGTTGTAACAGTCCGGCCCACCCATTCAAACCTAAAAGTGAATTGATCAACTACTGCACATAGGCCTAATGATGGGAGGGTTTGAACAACAAATAAATATGTTTGTTGGGTAAAACATGTTCTCCACACCCAGTCAAACATAAAACAACAGTGGCACACACATTTTGATAGGTCTATTAAACAGATTTAACAGAACTACTGTACACAGGTCTAACTAGCCATTTCTTAAATGCACACACAACACAGGCAATTGTAAACACTCTCATATACACAGCAAGTTCTGTTTAAAGAAAAGTACAAAAACGATAGGAATACTTACTTATAACCTGAATGGTCCATTCTGAGTTTAAAAAAATCTTGTTCGGGCACACACATTTAGATAGATCTATTAAACAGATTTAACAGAACTACTGTACACAGGTCTAACTAGCCATTTCTTAAATGCACACACAACACAGGCAATTGTAACCCTCTCATATACACAGCAAGTTCTGTTTAAAGAAAAGTACAAAAAAGATAGGAATACTTACTTATAACCTGGATGGTCCATTCTGAGTTTAAAAAAAATCTTGTTCGGGTAACAAACAAAACAAAAGCTGTAAAAGTTAAAACTAAGATATATAAATTAAAATAACAAAACAAAACAAAATTCAAATAAATGCAAGAATATGGCACTGAAAAAATTAGGTGTGTTGCATAGAGCAAGCTCTTAGCATCTGAACTGTTTGGGGAGTTTACACAATTTGAGTTTTGGGCTCCACCCCTCATTGTACACAGGGAATAATCCCATTGGCTAGAGCAGTGATCCCCAACCAGTAGCTCGTGAGCAACATGTTGCTCTCCAACCCCTTGGATGTGCTCCCAGTGGCCTCAAAGCAGGTGCCTATTTTTGAATTCCAGGCTTGGAGGCAAGTTTTAGTTGCATAAAAACCAGGTGTACTGACAAAAAGAGCTTCAATTTAGGTTGACAATGCACATAGGGGCTACTAAATGGCCAATCACAGCACTTATTTGGCACCCCAGGAACATTTTTCATGCTAGTGTTGCTCCCCAACTCCTTTTACTTCTGAATGTTGCTCACGGGTTCAAAAGGTTGGGGATCCCTGGGCTAGAGTATGTTTGACTTAATCCCACACAGATAAAGTGTCAGTCTTGCTGTAGTGTATGGGGGTTGACAGTACAATGCCTTGCCTAAAACTTATTGAAGGCTGTCTTATCAGATAGTGAAGCAGCACTGCAGCATTTTGGCTAGTTGCAGATTCATGGCAGTTGTCAACCAGCTGGGGTTGAGTCCAGCATATAGAAGCAGGGATTCAAACCAGCAAGTGGTGTATGTGTGCCTTATGTTGTACAACAGAGAGATGAAAACATAACAATTAAATACAAATACTGAATGATACATAACTGTTAGCTGGAGGAAATGATGAGGGGGGCATATCCGGACTTGTGCCTGTTATTTATTATTAGGAAAGCAAAGGTACATACACATATGGTGCATACAGTTACAACATACACTCATGTTACAGCAAGTGCATCAGAGCTGGAGATTGGTGACGAGCGTGTACATGTCAGAATGCCAAGACTTAAGAAAGAACCTACTCTACTTCTTAAACCTTGGCATTCAAACTGGGGCACACATTTCCATTAGAGAAGCTGCTGGCACAGATGGATGAGTGTGCCCAGCGTGCAAATCCACTCTCCGCCATGAATATGATTTCACATGAGTGAGAGATGGGTCTGTTAACTGGGCCACACATCTGATAAAATATCTTTTCTTTTGCAACATCAGGTAAACACGTGATTCAGAGCTACGTCCAATGCATTACTCTCAGAGAGGTGAGTGCCTCCGAGTAGGTGAACCAAGTGCCTGTAATGAACCTTAGTAAAATGACAGGTCATAGTTTACAGGGTATGAATATGATTACATTATTGTAAAAACACTGTAATACAAAAAAAAACTTGACAAAGAGGGATGGGTGTGCACCAACTGGTGTTCCCACTTTACACCCATGAACCATATGAATTTACATGAGTGCAAGGAGAAAACACTAATGGGGCCACGTGTCTGATAAAAAGCTTGTCTTGTGTCTCTTGTAATGTGACATCAGGTAAGCAAGTGATTCAGAGCTACTTCCACTGTATTTCTCTCAGAGCGGTACTGGCACAGATGGATGAGTGTGCAACAGTTTTAAGGGCCACTAACAGCCATCAATGTAAATTCACATGACTGTTAGAGGCCCTTATAACTGGGCCACACAATGTCACATTAGGTAATCAAGAGATTCATAGTTAAAGACTGGCTACTTCTACTACATTTAAAGCTACATCTAGGCTAATGCAAAGAATAGGGTTAGGGAAAGTAGAGAATCCACACAGTTACAATAAACACTCACGTTACAGCAAGTGTTTCAGAGCTGGCGATTGGCGATGGGCATGCACCTGTCAGAAGGGAAAGATACTTGTAATGAACATACTCACATCCAAACTACCCTGCCCTTCTAACTGGGGCACACATTTCTATTAGAGAACCTGCTGTGCAGTGGTGATTGAAAAAAAAACTTGACAAAGAGGGATGGGTGTGCACCAACTGGTGTCCCCACTTTACACCCATGAACCATATGAATTTACATAAGTGCAAGGTGGAGACACTAATGGGGCCACGTGTCTGATAAAAAGCTTGTCTTGTGTCTCTTGTAATGTGACATCAGGTAAGCAAGTGATTCAGAGCTACTTCCAATGTATTTCTCTCAGAGCGGTACTGGCACAGATGGATGAGTGTGCACCAACTGTAAGGGCCACTAACAGCCATCAATGTAAATTCACATGACTGTTAGAGGGCCCTCGCAACTGGGCCACACAATGTCACATTAGGTAATCAAGTAATTCATAGCTACAGACTGGCTACTTCTACTACATTTAAAGTTACACCTCAGCTAATACACAGAGTGGGGTTAGCAAAAGTATGAAAGCAAATAGAAGAGAGTCCAGTAAGAGGTGGTACTGGCGCAGACGGATGAGTGTGCACCAGCTGTAAGGGCCACTAACAGCCATGAATGTAAATTCACATGACTGTTAGATAGTCCTCTAACTGGGCCACACAATGTAACATCAGGTAAATGTATGTATACTTGGATGAGGTAACAAAATACAATAAAATTACACAATTAAAGGTGGTACTGGCAGAAAGGGATGGCTGAACACCTGTGAGATGGGCAAGGTATTATGATGAACATACTCACATCAATAATACTTTGCCCTTCTAACTGGGGCACACATTTCTATTAGAGAACCTGCTGTGCAGTGGTGATTGAAAAAAAAAACTTGACAAAGAGGAATGGGTGTGCACCAACTGGTGTCCCCACTTTACCCCCATGAACCATATGAATTTACATAAGGGCAAGGTGTGGATACTAACGGGGCCACGTGTCTGATAAATGGCTTGTCTTGTGTCGCTAGTTATGTGACATCAGGTAAGCAAGTGATTCAGAGCTGGAGACTTTAACAACACACAATATTGTACATAAAGTTACAATAGACACTCACATTAAAACAAGTGATTTTGGGTACCAGGGATGGGTGTGCACTTGTCAGAAAGCCAAGACTCATGCATGAACATACTCACATACATGCTATCTTGCCCTTCTAACTGGGGCACACATTTCTATTAGAGAACCTGCTGTGCATTGGTGATTGGTGATGGAGAAATTGCACCCATGAACCATATGAATTTACATGAGTGTAAGGTGCTGACACTAACGGGGCCACATGTCGGATAAACAGCTTGTCTTGTGTCTGTTGTTATTTGGAGGTGGAGACTGGGGATGAGCGTGCACTTGTCAGAAGGGAAAATATACTGGCATGAACATACTCACATCCCAGATACCTTGACCTTCTAACTGGGGCACACATTTCTATTAGAGAACCTGCTGTGCAGTGGTGATAGAAAAAAAAACTTGACAAAGAGGGATGTGTGTGCACCAACTGGTGTCCCCACTTTACCCCCATGAACCGTATGAATTTACATAAGGGCAAGGTGCTGACACTAAGGGGGCCACATGTCTGATAAATAGCTTATTGTAAAAACACTGTAATACAAAATTGACAAATAGGGATGGGTGTGCACCAACTGGTGTCCCCCCCACAGCCATGAACCATATGAATTTACATGAGTGTAAGGTGCTGACACTAACGGGGCCACATGTCGGATAAACAGCTTGTCTTGTGTCTGTTGTTATTTGGAGGTGGAGACTGGGGATGAGCGTGCACTTGTCAGAAGGGAAAAGATACTGGGAAAAAAAAAAAGATAAGGGAAAAGATACTTCCAATGTATTTCTCTCAGAGCGGTACTGGCACAGATGGGTGAGTGTGCACCAGCGGCAAGGGCCACTAACAGCCATCAATATAAATTCACATGACTGTTAGATGGACCTTGCAACTGGGCCACACAATGTCACATAAGGTAAGCAGGGGATTCAGAGCAGTGACAAAATGTACTCACATTACAATTACCATATTATCCCCCTCTAACAGGGGCTCACCTCTGTGGATGATTCACACAACACCTAAATACTTGCTCCTCAATACACCAATGGCTCAGAAATACTGTAAATACTAGTCAACCTGTTGGTATATGTGTGAGAATAAAAATACACCCAAACCACTTCAATAGTTGTGTCAGGAACCAAGTTCTCCACTGCTCTCCTCTATCCTACTCGCTGTCCCCTTCTCATCTGCTGTGGCTCCACCTGCAAACTGGAAAAGAAGCAAATAAGGTGCAAATATTTGTCATATCTTTGTCATATTACAATATAGGTGCCCAGTTCTATTAAACGGTGAATACATTATAGTAATATAGAGACTTTTGATGAGCATACATTTCAGCTTGGGAAGTTAGCAGCTGTATGGAAAAAGGTACTACTACCTGCCCTAACCTTGTGCCTACTGACTGCCCAATACCTGCCCCTTGTGCCTACTGACTGCCCAATACCTGCCCCTTGTGCCTACTGACTGCCCAATACCTGCCCCTTGTGCCTACTGACTGCCCAATACCTGCCCCTTGTGCCTACTGACTGCCCAATACCTGCCCCTTGTGCCTACTGACTGCCCAATACCTGCCCCTTGTGCCTACTGACTGCCCAATACCTGCCCCTTGTGCCTACTGACTGCCCAATACCTGCCCATTGTACCTACTGACTGCCCAATACCTGCCCCTTGTACCTACTGACTGCCCAATACAACTACCTGCCCCCAGGTAATACAATTACACAATTAAAAGTGGTACTGGCAGAGAGGGATGGCTGAACAACTGTGAGATGGGCAAGATATTCTGATGAACATACTCACATCAATAATACTTTGCCCTTCTAACTGGGGCACACATTTCTATTAGAGAACCTGCTGTGCATTGGTGATGGAGAAATTGCTGGCACAGATGGATCAGTGTGCACCAGCGGCAAGGGCCACTAACAGCATCAATATAAATTCACATGACTGTTAGAGGGCCCTCACAACTGGGCCACACAATGTAACATCAGGTAATCAAGCACCAACGGCTCTGAAAAACTGCAAATACAAGTCTACCTGCTGGTATATGTGTGAGAATAAAAATACATACAAACCACTTCAATAGTTGTGTCAGGAACCAAGTTCTCCACTGCTCTCCTCTCTCCTACTCGCTGTCCCCTTCTCATCTGCTGTGGCTCCACCTGCAAACTGGAAAAGAAGCAAATAAGGTGCACATCTTTGTCATATTACAATATAGGTGCCCAGTTCTATTAAACGGTGAACACATTATAGTAATATAGAGCCTTTTGATGAGCATACATTTCAGCTTGGAAAGTTAGCAGCTGTATGGAAAAAGGTACTACTACCTGCCCTCCCCTTGTGCCTACTGACTGCCCAATACCTGCCCAATATTACTGACTGCCCAATACCTGCCCAATATTACTGACTGCCCAATACCTGCCCAATATTACTGACTGCCCAATACCTGCCCAATATTACTGACTGCCCAATATTACTGACTGCCCAATATTACTGACTGCCCAATACCTGCCCAATATTACTGACTGCCCAATACCTGCCCAATATTACTGACTGCCCAATACCTGCCCAATATTACTGACTGCCCAATACCTGCCCAATATTACTGACTGCCCAATACCTGCCCAATATTACTGACTGCCCAATATTACTGACTGCCCAATATTACTGACTGCCCAATACCTGCCCAATATTACTGACTGCCCAATACCTGCCCAATATTACTGACTGCCCAATATTACTGACTGCCCAATACCTGCCCAATATTACTGACTGCCCAATACCTGCCCCAAATTATACTCATAAATAGGCAGATGTATTAAGGCATCAACTGCGCCATTAGCCAAGCAAGTTGGATTAAAGAAAATAAAGTTTGCAAAAATATCAGTTTTTCAATAAGCACCATGCGCACAGTCATTTGCAAATCACCTTATATTAACACCTGTCTTTCCTATGAGCCTCGGTATTGCGCATTCGGAAGAAATCCCAGCAGAATATAATCACCTATGTAGTGGAAATTTTTTATGTTTGTTCTGGCATACAAGTTTATACAACAGACAAATTTGAAGCATTTCCACAAAAGCATATATATACAAAGTCACATATGTATAAAGCCATAATAGGAACTAAGTCCAAAAGGACTTTGAAACTGAAGACAGAAAAAATTACAACCCAGCAAATTTCCAAACTGCTTTAGGTTATGGAGAGAACATATTTATACTTTTTGTAACAGAAAATACAAATCCTCAAAACATGGAGCATCATGGGAAAACATTACAAACATTAGCATAACAAATTTGAAAAAACAACGGAAAATTTATAAGAATAAAGGAAGAAAATTTCCCCCAGCATTACTCATTTGCATAGACACTCCCAAAGGAAAAGATAGCCATTTTTACAGGCTTTTTAAAGAAACTCTGCAGTACATAGACATTCCCTAAGGGAAAAGATAGCCATTTTTACAGGCTTTTAAAGAAACTCTGCAGTAAGGTAAAGGGAAAAACTTCCCAGACAATACCCAAATTACATAAACCATCCTCAAAAAGAGAAAAATAGCCGCTTTTACAGGCTGAAAGCCACTTTTACGGGCTTTGTACAAGAGAAACACACACATAACCCAGTGTTCAGAGGAACCTTAAAATAAAGAAACACACATCAGAAAAAATAAAACAAAATAAACGAAATAAATAAACAAACCCCCCAGAAGGACAAAGGATTGGGCTACTCGCTGAAAACCGTATGAGCCCAATCACAAAAATGACCTTACAAGAAAAATCTAAGGGGGTGCTAGAAATTTAAGCCCATCACCACAGAGACATCAGGGGAAGCGAGATGTATCATGGAGGGTCAAAGTGGAAGCCACGCCACCATGCCCTCCATATCGCCTCCGCCGTCCTTTGTCTCTCTAAAGATCTAATCTTCCCAAGTTCTCCCAAGATCATACCCACCACCACTGCAGAGGGGAGGGATTCGCTCCTAAGAGAAACTTTGCACCGTGCATTCCAAGTGTAGAAGCGGGCCACAGCACTAACTAAGAAAAGAGTGCCCACATCCAGACCCACATGCCTTTTAAATGCCCCATAGGCCCACTCCTGGTAATCCCAACCAGAAAGGCAGGGGATGCACAGCGCTTGAGATACCTGTTTGTAAACATCTATGTTAAATGGGCACTGAAGTAAGAAATGGTCCATTGTCTCCACCCTCCCAGCACATTCCTCACGCGGGCAACCACGATCATCGGAACGCCTATACTTCAGATTCCAATTAACATAGAGCTTCCCGTGAAAGGAACGCCAAACTATGTCCCTGAATTTGTTGGGAACCCGCTGGGAGTTGACTAAGGCGAGCCCTGATCTTGCCATGGCGTTTGGACAATCCCTTAAGGCTAGCGGTGCATGAAAGTAGGAAGACAGAACCCTCCTATCCACCTCCCGCCTTGGAGCAGCCCTTATCTCCCCAACAGTCACACACCACCTCCTAATAATTTTCAAACTCACTGCAACATAAAGCGGGAGAGAGCCACGAGGGACCCGCAAACTCTTTACTGAGCCACCATCTAACCATTCTTTCAGGAAAGGGGAAACCCAAACCTTAAAGATCTCTACCCACAAAAGAGTCTTCTCTTCTAAGAGGTTGGAAAAGTTGTATTTAATAAATGTGTTCACGAAGAACACTACGGGGTTGATCATGCTAAGTCCCCCTTCACTCCTTTGCATGTAGGTAACGCTACGCTTGATGAGATTTGTCCTATTCCCCCATAACAGTTGGAAGAACAGACCAGAGATCTTACCATAGATAGAGATGTCGCGAACTGTTCGCCGGCGAACTTGTTCGCGCGAACATCGGGTGTTCGCGCTCGCCGGAAGTTCGCGAACGTCGCGCGACGTTCGCCATTTTGGGTTCGCCATTGTTGGCGCTTTTTTTTGCCCTCTCACCCCAGACCAGCAGGTACATGGCAGCCAATCAGGAAGCTCTCCCCTGGACCACTCCCCTTCCCTATAAAAACCGAAGCCCTGCAGCGTTTTTTCACTCTGCCTGTGTGTGCTGAAGAGATAGTGTAGGGAGAGAGCTGCTGCCTGTTAGTGATTTCAGGGACAGTTGAAAGTTTGCTGGCTAGTAATCGTTTTGATACTGCTCTGTTATTGGAGGGACAGAAGTCTGCAGGGGTTTGAGGGACATTTAAGCTTAGGTAGCTTTGCTGGCTAGTAATCTACCTTCTACTGCAGTGCTCTGTATGTAGCTGCAGTGGGCAGCTGTCCTGCTTCTGATCTCATCTGCTGACTGCTGCAATAACAGTAGTCCTTGTAAGGACTGCTTTTATTTATTTTTTTGTTGTTTTACTACTACTACTACTACTACTACTATAAGAGCCCAGTGCTATTAGTCTAGCAGTGTTGGGGAGTGGGACTGGTGTGCTAATCTGCTGCTCCTAGTAGTTCAGCAGCACCAACTTTAATTTTTTTTTTTTAATATTCATTTTTTTTTTATTTTACTTTTTTTTATTTTACTACCGCTGTAGTAGTGTATAAGTTGACCTTTTAGGCATTATTTGCCCTGTAGGCATTATTTGCACACTGTTTTCTTCAACCCGCCATCGAGCTGTGTGACCTTGTTCACATTCTGTCTAAATATCCATAATATTACCGTCTCCAGAAAAAACACCGGAGTCACTTTTTTCAAGCAGCCATAATATATTTTACGTAATCCGTATCCACCGCTGTAGTAGTGTATACGTTGGCCTTGTAGGCATTATTTGCACACTGTTTTCTTCAACCCGCCATCGAGCTGTGTGACCTTGTTCCCATTCTGTCTAAATATCCATAATATTACCGTCTCCAGAAAAAACACCGGAGTCACTTTTTTCAAGCAGCATTCATATATTTTACGTAATCCGTATCCACCGCTGTAGTAGTGTATACGTTGGCCTTGTAGGCATTATTTGCACACTGTTTTCTTCAACCCGCCATCGAGCTGTGTGACCTTGTTCCCATTCTGTCTAAATATCCATAATATTACCGTCTCCAGAAAAAACACCGGAGTCACTTTTTTCAAGCAGCATTCATATATTTTACGTAATCCGTATCCACCGCTGTAGTAGTGTATACGTTGGCCTTGTAGGCATTATTTGCACACTGTTTTCTTCAACCCGCCATCGAGCTGTGTGACCTTGTTCCCATTCTGTCTAAATATCCATAATATTACCGTCTCCAGAAAAAACACCGGAGTCACTTTTTTCAAGCAGCATTCATATATTTTACGTAATCCGTATCCACCGCTGTAGTAGTGTATACGTTGGCCTTGTAGGCATTATTTGCACAGTGTTTTCTTCAACCCGCCATCGAGCTGTGTGAGCTTGTTCACATTTTGTCTAAATATTGATAATATTATCGTCTCTAGAAAAACCACTTGAGTTACTTTTTTTCAAGCAGCATTCATATATTTTACGTAATCCGTATCCACCGCTGTAGTAGTGTATACGTTGACCTTGTAGGCATTATTTGCACACTGTTTTCTTCAACCCGCCATCGAGCTGTGTGACCTTGTTCACATTTTGTCTAAATATTGATAATATTATCGTCTCTAGAAAAACCACTTGAGTTACTTTTTTTCAAGCAGCATTCATATATTTTACGTAATCCGTATCCACCGCTGTAGTAGTGTATACGTTGACCTTGTAGGCATTATTTGCACACTGTTTTCTTCAACCCGCCATCGAGCTGTGTGACCTTGTTCCCATTCTGTCTAAATATCCATAATATTACCGTCTCCAGAAAAAACACCGGAGTCACTTTTTTCAAGCAGCATTCATATATTTTACGTAATCCGTATCCACCGCTGTAGTAGTGTATACGTTGGCCTTGTAGGCATTATTTGCACACTGTTTTCTTCAACCCGCCATCGAGCTGTGTGACCTTGTTCCCATTCTGTCTAAATATCCATAATATTACCGTCTCCAGAAAAAACACCGGAGTCACTTTTTTCAAGCAGCATTCATATATTTTACGTAATCCGTATCCACCGCTGTAGTAGTGTATACGTTGGCCTTGTAGGCATTATTTGCACACTGTTTTCTTCAACCCGCCATCGAGCTGTGTGACCTTGTTCCCATTCTGTCTAAATATCCATAATATTACCGTCTCCAGAAAAAACACCGGAGTCACTTTTTTCAAGCAGCATTCATATATTTTACGTAATCCGTATCCACCGCTGTAGTAGTGTATACGTTGGCCTTGTAGGCATTATTTGCACACTGTTTTCTTCAACCCGCCATCGAGCTGTGTGACCTTGTTCCCATTCTGTCTAAATATCCATAATATTACCGTCTCCAGAAAAAACACCGGAGTCACTTTTTTCAAGCAGCATTCATATATTTTACGTAATCCGTATCCACCGCTGTAGTAGTGTATACGTTGGCCTTGTAGGCATTATTTGCACAGTGTTTTCTTCAACCCGCCATCGAGCTGTGTGAGCTTGTTCACATTTTGTCTAAATATTGATAATATTATCGTCTCTAGAAAAACCACTTGAGTTACTTTTTTTCAAGCAGCATTCATATATTTTACGTAATCCGTATCCACCGCTGTAGTAGTGTATACGTTGACCTTGTAGGCATTATTTGCACACTGTTTTCTTCAACCCGCCATCGAGCTGTGTGACCTTGTTCACATTTTGTCTAAATATTGATAATATTATCGTCTCTAGAAAAACCACTTGAGTTACTTTTTTTCAAGCAGCATTCATATATTTTACGTAATCCGTATCCACCGCTGTAGTAGTGTATACGTTGACCTTGTAGGCATTATTTGCACACTGTTTTCTTCAACCCGCCATCGAGCTGTGTGACCTTGTTCCCATTCTGTCTAAATATCCATAATATTACCGTCTCCAGAAAAAACACCGGAGTCACTTTTTTCAAGCAGCATTCATATATTTTACGTAATCCGTATCCACCGCTGTAGTAGTGTATACGTTGGCCTTGTAGGCATTATTTGCACACTGTTTTCTTCAACCCGCCATCGAGCTGTGTGACCTTGTTCCCATTCTGTCTAAATATCCATAATATTACCGTCTCCAGAAAAAACACCGGAGTCACTTTTTTCAAGCAGCATTCATATATTTTACGTAATCCGTATCCACCGCTGTAGTAGTGTATACGTTGGCCTTGTAGGCATTATTTGCACAGTGTTTTCTTCAACCCGCCATCGAGCTGTGTGACCTTGTTCACATTTTGTCTAAATATTGATAATATTATCGTCTCTAGAAAAACCACTTGAGTTACTTTTTTTCAAGCAGCATTCATATATTTTACGTAATCCGTATCCACCGCTGTAGTAGTGTATACGTTGACTTTGTAGGCATTATTTGCACAGTGTTTTCTTCAACCCGCCATCTAGCTGTGTGTATTATCGTTTCCAGAAAAACCAACTGAGTTTTTGTTGTTGTTGTTGTTTTTTTAAAAATAATGCCAGGCAAAGGCAGGCCGCCACGCAGAGGCCGTGCTAGGGGCCGTGCTGCTATGCAATCCTGTGGCCCTAGCAAATTGCCCAGTTTTAAAAAGCCAATGACCCTGAACTCCCAAAATGCTGAAGAGGTAGTTGACTGGCTTACACAGCACACCCCATCCTCTACCGTTTCTAACTTTACCACAACATCCTCCTCATCCTCCACTGCTATGGCCACCCCACGTAACACTTCCTCCACCACCGGTGCCCCTTCTTCACTGGGGTCAGAGGAGTTATTTTCCAATGAGTTTCTTGAACTGAGTAATGCGCAACCATTATTGCCAGAAGAAGATGAAGGAGATGAGGACCTTACACCAGATTTAATTCTGGCAGAGAACACGATAGAGATGGACATAATGAGTGATGAGGAGGAGGTCCCCGCTGCTGCTTCCTTCTGTGATGTGTCAGAAGAAATTGATGCATCTGAGGAGAATGATGATGAGGAGATTGATGTTTTGTGGGTGCCTAGTAGAAGAGAGCAAGAGGAGGGTAGTTCAGATGGAGAGACGGAGAGTCAGAGAGGCAGTAGGAGAATAAGACTTAGAAGAAGCAGGGAGGACAGCCCGCAGGGATCAGCAGGGCAACAACATGTATCGGCACCTGTGTTCAGCCGGCCAACGCACCCGCCATTGCCGCCAATACCGCCAACTCCGCCAACTTCTACTGTTACCGCCAGATCGCACACTTCCAAAAAGTCAGCAGTGTGGGATTTTTTTAATGTGTGTGCCTCTGACAAAAGCATTGTAATTTGCAATGAGTGCAGTCAGAAACTGAGCCTTGGTAAGCCCAACAGCCACATAGGTACAACTTCTATGCGAAGGCACATGAGCGGCAAGCACAAAGCACTTTGGGAGCAACACCTCAAAGGCAACAGGCAAACTAAAAGCCACACTCCTTCTGGTCCAGCATCTTACTGCTCTACCTCTGCTCTCCTTGACCCGTCTGAACCACCCTCCACTCCGCCTTCCACCTTGACCACCTGTTCCCATTCCCAGTCATCTGCCACCAGCCAAGTTTCTGTGAAGGCCATGTTTGAGCGTAAGAAGCCAATGTCTGACTGTCACCCCCTTGCCCGGCGTCTGACAGCTGGCTTGTCTGCACTCTTAGCCCGCCAGCTTTTACCATACCAGCTGGTGGACTCTGAGGCCTTCCGCAAATTTGTAGCAATTGGGACACCGCAGTGGAAGGTACCCAGCCGCAATTTTTTTTCTAAAAAGGGAATACCACACCTGTACCAACATGTGCAGAGCCAAGTTACCGCATCTCTGTCACTTAGTGTTGGGCCAAAGGTCCATATGACTACTGACGCATGGTCCTCCAAGCATGGTCAGGGCAGGTATGTCACCTACACTGCCCACTGGGTGAACTTGGTAATGGCTGGGAAGCAGGGAATGGGTAGCTCAACAACAACAGTGGAGTTGGTGTCACCGCCACGGATTGCACGCGGTTCTGCCACCACCTCTACTCCTCCATCGCTCTCTACCTCGTCTTCTTCTTCTTCTTACTCTGCTGCTGGGTCCTCCTTCTCCTCCTCCACACCTGTGCACCCCCAGCTCCCCCTAGGCTATTCGACGTGCCAGGTACGCCGTTGTCACGCTGTCTTGGGGATGACGTGCCTGGAAAGCAAAAACCATACCGGATCTGTACTCCTGTCATCTCTGCAGTCACAGGCCGATCGGTGGCTGACCCCACACCAACTGCAGATCGGAAAAGTGGTGTGTGACAATGGAAGCAATCTGTTGGCAGCGTTGAGACTAGGCAATTTAACACATGTGCCCTGCATGGCACATGTGTTAAATTTAATAGTCCAACGTTTTGTCTCCAAGTACCCAGGATTCCAGGACGTTCTCACCCAGTCCAGAAAGGTGTCGGCCCATTTCAGACGTTCCTACACAGCCATGGCACGCCTTGCTGACATTCAGCAGCGCTACAACATGCCAGTCAGGCGTTTGATTTCTGACAGCCAGACTCACTGGAATTCAACGCTCCTTATGTTGGAACGTCTGCTGCAACAACAAAGGGCCGTCAACGAGTACCTTTTTGAACTGGGTGGTAGGACTGGATCTGCACAGCTGGGGATTTTTTTCCCCCGTTACTGGGTGCTTATGCGCGATGCCTGCAGGCTCATGCGACCTTTTGAAGAGGTGACAAATATGGTCAGTCGCACCGAAGGCACCATCAGCGACCTAATACCCTTCGCTTTCTTCCTGGAGCGTGCCGTGCGACGAGTGACAGATGAGGCTGTAGACCAGCGTGACGAGGAGCTGGAAGCGCACGATTTCTGGTCGGAATCACCAGAACGAACCCAGGCACCTGCTGCAACGCAGGGAGAGGTGCCAGAAGTGGAGTCAGAGGAGGAAGGTGGCTTTGTGGAGGAGGAGGAGGAGGACCAACAGGAGCAGGCTTCCCAGGGGGCTAGTGGTGACCTTTTGGGGACCCCTGGTCTTGTACGTGGCTGGGGGGAGGAGACCGTGGATGATGCAGTCCTTGATAATGAGGAAGCGGAGATGGATAGCTCTGCATCCAACCTTGTGAGAATGGGGTCTTTCATGCTGTCATGCCTGTTGAAGGACCCCCGTATCAAGAGGCTTAAGGAGAAGGACCTGTACTGGGTCGCAACGCTACTAGACCCTCGGTACAAGCATAAAGTGTCAGAAATGTTACCAACATACCACAAGTCCGAAAAGATGCGGCATTTACAAACCAGCCTGCAAAACATGTTGTACAATGCTTTTAAGGGTGATGTCACTTCAGGAACTCATCAACATTCCAGGGGCAGAGGTGCCAGTAATCCTGCCACGAGCACACCTGCAAGGACAAAGCCCTTTGGCCAGTCTGTAACGTCAGACATGCAAATGTTTTTCTGTCCAAGGCAGCGCCACAACCCTTCTGGATCCACCCTCAAAGAACGCCTCGACCGGCAGGTAGCGGACTACCTGGCATTAACTGCAGATATCGACACTCTGAGGAGCGATGAACCCCTGGACTACTGGGTGCGCAGGCTTGATCTGTGGCCAGAGCTGTCACAATTTGCCATGAACCTCTTGTCTTGCCCAGCCTCAAGTGTGCTCTCAGAAAGGACCTTCAGTGCAGCAGGAGGGATTGTAACTGAGAAGAGAACTCGCCTAGGTCACAAAAGTGTCGATTACCTGACCTTTATTAAAATGAATGAGGGGTGGATCTCGGAGGGTTACTGCACGCCGGAAGACTTGTTCTGACTTCTATGCAGCTGTCCTTCTCTTCAAGCCTCATGACTCCACACACAGCTGTCCTTTAGCGTCCTCCTCCTCCCTCCGCCACCGTTACAAACTAGGGTGCAAACCCTACTGGTTTAATTTTTTCTGGCCTCTGTGCTTCAGTGGCTGCAACCAAAAAAACTGGGCAAACAATGTCTACAAGGTCAACGTATGGCAAAAAATGACTATTTTCAGCATTTATATGGCATATTTTTTCTGGCAACTGTGCTTCAGTGGCTGCATCCAAAAAAATGCATATTTTCTGCATTTATATGGCATAATTTTTCTGGCCTCTGTGCTTCAGTGGCTGCAACCAAAAAAATGCATATTTTCTGCATTTATATGGCATAATTTTTCTGGCCTCTGTGCTTCAGTGGCTGCAACCAAAAAAATTTATATTTTCAGCATTTATATGGCATAATTTTTCTGGCAACTGTGCTTCAGTGGCTGCGACCAAAAAAATGACTATTTTCAGCATTTATATGGCATATTTTTTCTGGCCTCTGTGCTTCAGTGGCTGCGGCCAAAAAAACTGGGCAAACAATGCCTACAAGGTCAACGACGTTGACCTTGTAGGCATTGTTTGCCCAGTTTTTTTGGCCGCAGCCACTGAAGCACAGAGGCCAGAAAAAATATGCCATATAAATGCTGAAAATAGTCATTTTTTGCCATACGTTGACTCAACGTATATGGCAAAAAATGACTATTTTCAGCATTTATATGGCATATTTTTTCTGGCAACTGTGCTTCAGTGGCTGCGACCAAAAAAATGCATATTTTCTGCATTTATATGGCATAATTTTTCTGGCCTCTGTGCTTCAGTGGCTGCAACCAAAAAAATTTATATTTTCAGCATTTATATGGCATAATTTTTCTGTCAACTGTGCTTCAGTGGCTGCGACCAAAAAAATGCATGTTTTCTGCATTTATATGGCATAATTTTTCTGGCCTCTGTGCTTCAGTGGCTGCAACCAAAAAAGTTTATATTTTCAGCATTTATATGGCATAATTTTTCTGTCAACTGTGCTTCAGTGGCTGCGACCAAAAAAATGCATATTTTCTGCATTTATATGGCATAATTTTTCTGGCCTCTGTGCTTCAGTGGCTGCAACCAAAAAAATTTATATTTTCAGCATTTATATGGCATAATTTTTCTGGCAACTGTGCTTCAGTGGCTGCGTCCAAAAAAACTGGGCAAACAATGTCTACAAGGTCAACGTATGGCGAAAAATGACTATTTTCAGCATTTATATGGCATATTTTTTCTGGCAACTGTGCTTCAGTGGCTGCGTCCAAAAAAACTGGGCAAACAATGCCTACAAGGTCAACGCATGGCAGTTGTTTAAAGAGAACAGTAGATTACTAGCCAGCAAAGCTACCTAAGCTAAAATGTCCCTCAAATCCCTGCAGACTTCTGTCCCTCCAATACAGAGCAGTATCAAGCAGATTACTAGCCAGCAAACTTACTATCATCTGTCCCTGAAATCACTAACAGCTCTCCCCCTACACTATCTCTTCCAAGCACACACAGGCAGATTTTTCAGATACATTTTTGCCCTTGATCCCCCTCTGGCATGCCACTGTCCAGGTCGTTGCACCCTTTAAACAACTTTAAAATCATTTTTCTGGCCAGAAATGTCTTTTCTAGATGTTAAAGTTCGCCTTCCCATTGAAGTCTATGGGGTTCGCGAACCGCTCGCGTTTTTGCGCAAGTTCGCGAATATGTTCGCGAACTTTTTTTCCGACGTTCGCTACATCCCTAACCATAGAGAGATTCTGGCAAGAGGCACACATAGCTGACATAAAGAAATACCGGGATCAGGTAAGTCTTTATAAGATCAACCTTTTCCCTTAGGGTATATTTCAACCCTTTCCAGCGGTTGACCAGAGACGAAGCTCTCCTCATGCATTTCTCCCAATTTAGATTGGCATAATCACCATGACCAAATGTGATACCTAAGATTTTAATTTCAGACTGGGCCGCAGGGAAAACATCCGGGAGGACATAAGCAGGGTCCCCCTTCCCAATCCAAAAAGCTTCACACTTGTTCCTGTTAATCAGGGACCCAGAGGCCCCCGAATAGTCTTCCAACAAATGAGCCACAGCTATCGCCTCCCTCTCACTAGAGACGACCGCCGTGACATCATCTGCGTAGGCAGCAATCTTCAAAGCCCTACCGGGAGACAGAGGGACCCCTGCCAATACGCCACCATCAAGCCTCCTAAGGAGAGGGTCAATGGCGAACGCATATAACAAGGGAGATAACGGACACCCCTGTCTGACCCCGGAAGAGACCCCGAAGGACTCCCCAGACCATCCATTCACAAGCGGGAAGCATTCGGCCCCCTTGTACAATACTTTAAGCCAATTAATGAATTTCCCCGGGAGGCCGTACTTAACAAGGAGCAACCAAAGGTACTCATGATTGACCCTATCGAAGGCTTTAGACTGATCCAATGCCAGCAAGTACTTACCCCATTCACAGACCTTACACCGTTCCAGAACCTCCCGGATGCCAAGGACAGCCGAAAAGCAGCTTCGGCCCTTCACCGTGCAGTGCTGCGAAGGGGATAGTAACCTTTCAGAAAAAAAGAAAAGGCGGTTGAACATGACTTTTGCCAGAATCTTCCTATCTGTATTGAGAAGGGCTATGGGGCGCCAGTTCTCAACCTTAGTCTGATCTAGACCTTTGGACAATAAGATAAGGGCAGAGCATCTCATAGAGGGAGGGAGTAAACCCTCCTCCAGGGAACTATTAAATACCTCCACGAGATGAGGAGTCAAGAGGTCAGCAAATTCTTTATAAAACTCAGCCGTTAGGCCGTCAGGGCCTGGAGACCTCTTTAAGTTAAGACTATCAATCGCCTTCCTGACCTCATCCACCGTTATCTCATTGCCCAACTCATCAAGGGTGCCGCTCTCATCTCCAATGCCGGGGGTTCCACCTAGAAAAGAAGACATGT
This sequence comes from Xenopus laevis, assembly GCF_017654675.1. NCBI lineage: Eukaryota > Metazoa > Chordata > Amphibia > Anura > Pipidae > Xenopus > Xenopus laevis. The sequence goes on along the minus strand of NC_054375.1, from coordinate 15,597,418 downwards.
CAGGTCTGGAGAGTTCCTGCCCCTTCAAGAGATCAGTATAAAATTCTTTAACAATATCAAGGATGCCAGCAGCCGAAGTCACCAACACCCCCTCCTTATTTCGCAGGCCATGTATAGACCTGCAAGCAGAGGCCTCTTGGCAATTTTGAAAAGGGTCAAGCGAGTGATATTTCCCGTAATCCCTTTCCAAAACCAAAGAGGACACTCTGTCATACTGGTAATCCCTCATCAGGACACGAACTCTGGCCACCTCCCCACTGGGGCCCCCATCAGACACCAACCTGTCTAGTTTCCTCCTTAGAGACAGGTAGACGCGTTCTCTATCAACCTGGATCTTATTAGCTAGGCCTCGAAAGAGTTTAACTGCCCTCTTCTTGACCATCTCCCACCACTCCGCTTTAGTGTTGCAAAACCCCACTAAAGACTCCTGAGCTTGAAAAAAGTCCAAAAAGGATTGCTTTACAGATTCCTTCCCCAGGAGGGCCGAATTTAGGCGCCAGAGCCCCTTACCCTTCTGAGCCGCCTGGGAGACATTTAAAGACACCCTCACCAGACAGTGATCGGAGAATTCCACGGGGATCACCTCAGGAGGTGACACCACAGAACCCTCCTTAACAAAAAACCTATCTATTCTACTCTTGCAACTACCCCTAAAAAAAGTGAAACCAGTGTGGTTGGGTCTGTGTCGAATGTGCACATCCTCCAACCCTGCTTCCCTGACTATACTGTTAAGGGTGATACTATCATAACCCAGCCGGCCCGCGACTCCTCCCCTATCCATGGGCCTAGACACGGTGTTGAAGTCACCGCCAAAAATAACCGGCTGGGCTGAAAAAAGAAAAGGCTTAATCCTGTTGAAAAGCTCCTTCCTCGCCCCTTTGGTCTGAGGACCATATACATTTATGAGGCGAAGATCTTGCCCTCTCACCAGGACGTCCAAGACCATACACCGAAGATCTTGCCCTCTCACCAGGACGTCCAAGACCATACACCGACCCTGCTCTACCTCAACCACCCGTTTGACTGTTACCTCAGTGGTCTTAAAAAGGACCGCCACTCCACTGTAAGGCTCGGCCGCAAGAGACCAAAAGGAGGGTCCACACGTCCACTGCTTTTTGGCTTTGTGGAGCTCCGGCAGATGGCATAGCCTGGTCTCCTGCAAAAATAAAACATCTGCCTCAATTCGGGAGAGAAAAAATATGGCCGTTTCTCTCGCACTTACAGACTTCACACTTGCCACATTAATGGTTGCAAGGCTAATTGGAGGGGGTACAGCCATTTAAAGGATGTTTAAGACGCAGCAGTTTCCACCCGCCTCTTTGTCCTCCTGTCATCCTCCGAACATTCCCTTTTAGCAGATAGACCCGAGGGCATACACTCTGCTTCCTCGAGATCGATCTCTTCCAGCTCGGACTCAGAAGAGCCTGGCACGCAGGAGTCAACCTCCTCCCTCCCTATGCGTTCTAGCTCAACCTGATCTCCACTTTCTCTTTCCTCTGCCTCCATTCTGTCCCCCCAAGAGAGCGGACCAAACCTGTTAGAGGTGTCAACTACCAAGGTGCCTACCCTCCTCTCACTAGTGGCACCTCTTTTTGGGAAACCTTGGGACCCCGAACCACCTACCTGAACCCAGTCTCCCAGAGTAGTTTTCCTATTCTTCTCAATTTTTTTAAGTCTTTCTTTTTTGGATACATTACCCCTTACCGGATGAGGGAAAGACTCCCCTTGGCCTTGAGATTCTTTTCTGGATTGGCGGGTTTGACGGGAGCACCCTCCCCTCTGATTCATGCTTCCTCTCCCCCTCTGGGGGGGCCTACCCGAAGAGCGGCCTGGAAAAGAAGGTGGTAAAGGAGAAAGAGGGGAGACAGGAAAAACAGGAGGAGGCATTGAGGCTTCCACCTCCGGCTCGGATTCTGATGATAATTGCGTTTCATCGACCACGTGAGTTGGCGGGACTCCAACACCTTGAGCTCGGAACTCCTCATCCACTTTATGCCAGGATGAGGGGCAGGAACCATACGCATGGCCGAGCTCCCCGCAAAGGTTGCACCTTATACTCTTAGGGCAGGTCTAAGCCACATGTCCTACGTCAAGGCACATGGCGCATTTGAGCACATCACAGGTAATACTCAAATGTCTGGTTGACCCACACTTCCAACATTCTCTTGGCTGCCCCGGATAGGAGCAGCAGATTAAATCACGACCAATATATGCGGAGTTAGGGATGTGCTGAGTGACGTGGTTAACAGATTTTAATCGCAAACGAGCCCACCAACCTCCTGTCCACACCCCCTTGTATCCTATATCCTTAACCAGGTCCTCAACAACCGTGCCGTATCTGCTAAGCCATATTCTTAAATCTGATGGGGGGATGGATTCGTTTTCGAGAATTATATTGACTTTAACTACCGAGGGCCTAGACACGGGAACCGCAATAAAGTCCTTAAAAGCCCCCACCAATTCCATCTGCTTATATGTAGACCAGAATTTGTCCAATTCTTGGGGCCTGACGAAACTGATAGTATATTCTTTAAACACAGAGTTGTGCACAAAACAATTAAGGTCTTCTACTGTGAAGCCCATGTCTAGTACCCTATCAATGACCACCCCTGTCTCTGGGGGTACACCTTCCCCCGCCCACCTTAATCGGACCACATTCCGTCTCCTCCCTGGCTCTAGGGGGTATACCCTACTACGTCTGGGGGGGGTATTCTGACCTGCCTGTCCACTAACAGGCCCACGTGCCACACCTGCCCGACCCCTATTCCCCGCAGCCACCGCTGCGTAATTCAAAGGTTGCTCTTTACTACAGACCGGAGCTTGCTCGACTCTAGGGCTAGGCGCGACCTCCTCCCGCCCAATAGGCCTCCCCTCTACAACATTCAGGGGAACACCCCACACAGACAACCGAGGATTCTCGGATGCTCTCACCCCAGCCCCTCCAGTCTCCACAATGCCAGCACCTACAGCTGTCACTACCGCAGCTGAGGGGACATTCTCAGCATTTATGGACACCTCCATTTCACTCACCAAAGATACAGCAGGCTGCCTTGTTTTAGCTGCATTTATCCCCTCCTCCCCACTAACATTAACCAAACCGCCCTCTGGAGGGTTAACCCCATAAGACTCGCACACCACCGCCACATTTCCTATGGGCACCCCATTTGACCCCTCACATTTCCCGGATTCCACTTTATCCCCTAACATCGCAGATGTAGGGGGCATAACCACCCCTTTCCCACTTTCAAAGGATAAGATCTTTGAGCAGCAGTCATATCAGTCATATTAGAATGAGTCATTGCCTTACCCGTCGCTTCAGGGGTTGCCAATTTCTTTCAGCGGAACTATCTTTGATCTTCTCGGGCACTCCTCCCCACGAACCCGCCTCTCCTCATGCTCCGGCCCAACCTGAAAAGAAAGATTCTCTCCTTCACTCTTGGACGCATCTACCGCTGAGGACTCTGAAGCTCTTCCACTTCCGCCCTTATCTCTACTTCCGGTCTTCTTTCCTGATGGCGCAGATCGCGGTTTCCCTTTCGGCATCGGTAATGGCGGAAAGTCTCCTTCGGAGGATGATGTCATCTCTGCTCGCCCGCTCCGCTCCGTCCTTGTCTTTCCACGCCACTTCACCATACGCAGTGGGCTGATGCGTACCTCGCATTCGGCCATCTTAGAAAAATCTGCATTTTCTGGCCCAGCTCTTCCACCCGCTGCCATTTCACTGTGAACAAACACAAGACTACTCACAGGTTTTGGCGGCTTTGATTTTTTCATTTTCACTTTCTCCCCAGGGTTGATGGAGTCGGCCTCCTCCATTGAGAACACCAGCTTCCCGGCCTGCATTGGAGTTGGAGACTCGGCTTCACGGATCTCCCGCATTAACCCTTGGGTACTCGGCAGACCTGACAAGGTAACATCTGAGTCTGCCTCCCGCACCTGGCCGCGTCCCACCGACTCACTTGAGGAAATGGAGACGTCTGCCCCTCTCCTGCTCCGCAACATGTCCTCTTTCTCTTTTCTTCTTTTCTCTTGCAGGGAGAATCGGTCGAGGTGGGCATAGCGTTCCCGGATAACCCCGACCCCGTGGCTCAACACCTCGAGTTCTTCCTCTTTCTCTTGGAGGCTGGTTTCCAAGTCAACGATCTCCATTTTCTTTTTTGGCCTTGCCGAACTCGTGAGGTGCGACACTGTCCTCTTCTCCCTTTTAATAAAGGCTTTTAACTTTTCTATTTCTTCCCTTTTTTTCTCTAGCATAGTCAGGCCTTTTGCTAGGTTTGTGGCGAATCCCATTTCTCCTGGGCTCATGTTGAGGTTAAACCCCCCCACAGAAGCAGGTTCTTTGGGCACCCTAGGTGGAGAAAGGGTTCCCCCACTGGGAATAACATAGGCCTGGGATAAAGGCAAACCAATATTCACCTCGGATGAAGGTGATAGATCCTCCTCAAACACAGATAGACCTGAAGGTGGGTCCTCAGGGGGCCTCCCCAGGCTCTCACCCCGAGGAGGTACCCCCCCCTCCTGGGTCAGAAAGGCTCATCACACGCAAATAACTTGGAAGTAGTCAGGAGCTCAAACACACAACCTCACTCCACGGCTGCTGGCACCAGACTTGCCCTCCAATAGATCCTCGTTAAAGGATTTAAAGTGTACTCATTCCAATTACAGGGCCTCGAAAGAGTCCTGTATTGTTATTTTTCGTCACTACCTCCCCGTGTCGGGAGTGGGTAATTTGCGCGCCTGCTGCCTTCCTTGGATGTGGTAGCCGTTTCTCAGGCTCCCTCTCCGGAATCGAACCCTGATTCCCCGTTACCCGTGGTCACCATGGTAGGTGCAGAAAGTACCATCGAAAGTTGATAGGGCAGACATCCGAATGTATCGTCGCCGTCACGGGGACGTGCGATCGGCCCGAGGTTATCTAGAGTCACCAAAGTGGCCGGGGCGCGGGGGCCCCGGATTGGTTTTGGTCTGATAAATGCACGCATCCCTGGGGGTCAGCGCTTGTCGACAGAAGGCCCAAGCATGTCCAAAGCAGCTGTCATCCTCTCCCTGGGCTCCAGTGAGCTCTAGCAATGCTAGTGCCGAGAGGACAGCCTTGGATGGGCCAGTAACTCTCTTTGCTCTGGCAATCATGAATGGCTGAAGGTGGGGCTTTTGCCATTTTCTGTCACTGCTGAAAAAGGCCCGAGCATGTCCAAAGCCCCTAGCATCTCCTCCCTGGCTTCATTGAGCACTAACAATTCAAGGGCACAGAGGAAAGTCTTGGATGGGCCAGTAACTCTCACTACTTTATCATTCATGTCTGGATGTAGGGGGACCTTAGGTCATTTTGTCACAATGCTGCAAAGGACCTCAGCATGTCCAAAGCCCCTTGCATCCCCTCCCTGGCTTCAGTGAGCCCTAGCAATTCAAGGGCCCAGAGGAAAGCCTCCGTTGGCCAGTAACAGTCTTTGCTCTGGCAATCTTGAATAGCTGAAGGTGTGACTTTGGCCATTTTTGTCACTGCTGCAAAAGGCCCCAGCATGTCCAAAGCCCTTAGAATCCCCTCCCTGGCTTCATTGAGCACTAGCAATTCAAGGGCCCAGAGGAAAGCCTCGGATGAACCAGTAACTCTTCTTGATTTGGCATTCATGTCTGGCTGCAGGGGGACTTTGGTCATTTTCTTTCACTGCTGCAAAAAGGTACCAGCATGCCCAAAGCCCCTAGCATCCCTCACTGGGCTTCAGTGAGCACTAGAAAATCAAGGGCCAAGAGGAAAGCCTCGGATGGGCCAGTAACTCTTGTTGCTTTGGCATTCATGCATGGCTGCAGGAGGACTTTGGCCATGTTCTGTCACTGCTGCAAAAGGCCCCAAGCATGCCCAAAGCCCCTAACATCCCCTCACTGGGTTTCAGTGAGCCCTAGCAATTCACGGGTCCAGAGGAAAGCCTCGGATGGGCCAGTAACTCTCTTTGCTCTGGCAATCATGAATGGCTGAAGGTGGGACTTTTGCCATTTTCTGTCACTGCTGAAAAAGGCCCAAGTATGTCCAAAGCCCCTAGCATCTCCTCCCTGGCTTGATTGAGCACTAACAATTCAAGGGCCCAGAGGAAAGCCTCGGATGGGCCATTAACTCTCATTGTTGTGGCATCCACCACCCACAGAATCGAGAAAGAGCTATCAATCTGTCAATCCTTTCCGTGTCCCCGGCCGGGTGAGGTTTCCCGTGTTGAGTCAAATTAAGCCGCAGGCTCCACTCCTGGTGGTGCCCTTCCGTCAATTCCTTTAAGTTTCAGCTTTGCAACCATACTCCCCCCGGAACCCAAAGACTTTGGTTTCCTGGAAGCTGCTCGGCGGGTCATGGGAATAACGCCGCCGGATCGCTAGTCGGCATCGTTTATGGTCGGAACTACGACAGTATCTGATCGTCTTCGAACCTCCGATTTTCGTTCTTGATTAATGAAAACATTCTTGGCAAATGCTTTTGGTTTGGTTCGTCTTGCGCCGGTCCAAGAATTTCACCTCTAGCGGCACAATATGAATGCCCCCGGCCGTCCCTCTTAATCATGGCCCCAGTTCCGAAAACCAACAAAATAGAACCGGAGTCCTATTCCATTATTCCTAGCTAAAGTATCCAGGCGACGCGGCCTGCTTGGAACACTCTAATTTTTTCAAAGTAAACGCTTCGGGCCCCCGGGACACTCAGTCAAGAGCATCGGGGAGGTGCCGAGAGGCAGGAGCTGGGACAGGCGGTAGCTCGCCTCACGGCGGACCGCCAGCTCGATCCCAAGATCCAACTACAAGCTTTTTAACTGCAGCAACTTTAATATACGCTATTGGAGCTGGAAATTTTTATTTAAAGAACTTGCATACAAGAACAACCATATACTCTTGACATAATCACAAACTTGAAACAGAAATAACAATCCAAAAGGACTTTGAAACATACAGAAAGAAAAAAGGGAACCACATGCATTAAACATTCTTTTTACATACTGAGACAAAAAGAAAAGCATAACTTTAGCAGACAATGCTTCTTGTCTATACATAAAACATAAACTTAGAAGAAAAAAAAAGCAGAAATCGCATGCATCAAACATCCCTTTTAGCATAAAAAGCCATAATATTAGCAAACAATGCCCACTTCCCTTAAAGAAAAATTTGCATATATGCAGATCTAATCATTTATTTACAAGGAAATTTCCAAAGCATGTTGGGAAGAAAATAAAAAAGGGAGAAGAAATCCCCCTACATTTTCAATATTTTGCAAAAACATTTGCTGTTTTGAGAACAATTCCCAGAGGGCCGCTTTTACAGGCCCCTGAAAAAGCACATTTTCACAATACCGGCCGTTTTTACAGGCCCTTGCAGAACATATATCACATTCGGCCGTTTTTAGAGGCCACCCATACAACTAACCTTCTAGTCATCAGACTAGATAAGCCTCTTTTACGGGCTTTGACAAAGAGAAAGTGTTAAAAAAAAAAAAAAGGACTTTGATAGAAAAATACTGAAACCAGGCTACTCACTGTATCAAGTATGAGCCCTAACATAAAAATAAGATAAATCCAAAATCTACGGGAGTGTAAAGTAAGAAAAGGGATAGACCCACCCTCTATTGAAAGACATCAGTAAACGGAGGCAGAGGAAATCAAGGAGGATCAAAACAGAGACCCCTCCATTTGGACCTCCAAGTTGCCTCCCCCATCCCCTGTCTTTCAAGAGACCTCAACTTCCCGAGCTCACCAAGAATCATGTTCACCACCACCAGAGGAGGGGAAACCTCGCGCCTAAGAGAAACCTGACACCGTGCGTTCCAAGTGTAAAAGCGGACCACAGAACTTACTAAAAAAAGTGTGTGTAAATCATAATTTCCCTGTCTCCTGAATGCCCCATAAGACCACTCCTGGTAATTCCAACCAGAGAGACAAGGAATCCTCAACGCCTCTGAGACTTGTTTGTAAACATCTACATTAAAGGGGCACCAAAGCAGGAAGTGGTCCATTGTTTCCAATGCACCACCACATTTCTCACGCGGGCAACCACGATCATCGGAACGCCTGTATTTTAGATTCCCATTAATGTAAAGCTTCCCATGAAAGGACCGCCAAACAATATCCCTGAACTTGTTGGGGACCCTCGGGGAGTTGACTAACAAGAGCCCTGATCTTAAAACCTCGTTTGGGCAATCCTTTAAGGCAAGCGATGCGTGAAAATAGGAGGTCAGGACTCTCCTGTCCAACTCCCTCCGAGGAGCAGACCTGATTTCTCCCACCGTCACACACCACCTCCTAATAACCTTCAGGCCCAGCGCAACATAGGAGGGGAGAGCGCCATGAGGTGCCCGCACACCCTTTGCCAAGCCACCATCTAACCAGTCTGTCAGGTAAGGGGAGACCCAGACCCTAAAGATCTCTACCCACAGAGGAGGCCTCTCCCGAAGGAGGTTGAAAAAGTTGTATTTAATAAAGGCATTCACAAAGAATACCACGGGGTTTATCATGTCCAAACCCCCCTTCCTTCCTCTGTAGGTAGGTGACATTTCTTTTTATGAGGTTTGTTCTATTTCCCCATAAGAGCTGGAAAAACAGGTTGTTAACCCGACCAGTTACATCTGGCAAGAGACAGATGTAACTGACGTACAAAAAGATTGGGACCAAGTAAGTCTTGATCAGGTCAACCCTTTCCCTTAGGGAGTACTTAAAACCCTTCCACCGGTTTACCAGAGCAGTTGCGACCTTCAGCCTATCTTCCCAATTTAGAGATATATAATCACCCAGAATAAAGGTAACCCCCAAGATTTTAATTTGGGTTTGGGCTTTTGGGAAGACATCCGGGAGCTCATAGGCTGGAGTTCCCTCCCCCATCCAGAAAGCTTCACACTTCCTCCTGTTAATCAAGGACCCTGAAGCCCTTGAATAGTCCTCCAACAGACTAGCCACAGCCTCCACTTTACTAGAGATGACTGCCACGACGTCGTCTGCGTAGGCAGTAACCTTCAAAGCCTTTCCAGGAGACAGGGGGACCCCCGCCAACACTCCTCCATCTAACCTCCTTATGAGAGGGTCAATGGCGAAAGCGTATAGCAAGGGACTTAAAGGACACCCCTGCCGCACCCCAGAAGAGACCTCAAAGGGCTTACCAGACCAACCATTCACAAGTGGGAAGCTCTCCGCCCTGCGATATAAAACTTGCAGCCAATAGATGAATTTGTCAGGAAGGCCGTACTTACTCAGGATCGACCAGAGGTACTTGTGATTGACCCTGTCAAAGGCCTTAGATTGGTCCAACGCCAGCAAGTACTTGCCCCATTCGTTCGCCTTACACAGCTCCAGGACCTCCCGGATGCCAAGGACGGCAGAAAATGTGCTCCGGCCCTTCACAGTGCAATGCTGAGAATGGGACAATAGCTTTTCTGAAAAAAGGAAAAGACGATTAAACAGTATCTTAGCCAAAATCTTCCTATCCGTATTAAGAAGAGCGATGGGGCGCCAATTCTCAATACGCGTCGGATCAAGACCCTTGGACAACAAGATGAGGGCTGAGTAGGGATGTAGCGAACGTCGGAAAAAAAGTTCGAACATATTCGCGAACTTGCGTCAAAAATGCGAACGGTTTGCGAACGTCGCGAACCCCATAGACTTCAATGGGAAGGCGAATTTTAAAAGCTAGAAAAGACATTTCTGGCCAGAAAAATGATTTTAAAGTTGTTTAAAGGGTGCAACGACCTGGACAGTGCCATGCCAGAGGGGGATCAAGAGCAAAAATGTTTCAAAAAAATCCATTGTTGACACAGCGCTGCGTTTTGTGCTGTAAAGGGCAGAAATCACACTACATTTCTAAACCTGTGTAATAAAATGCTTTAAAACGTCCGGCGTCTACATGCCAATCAAGTCGTGTAAAGGTTACAGCCTGTTCACACGCAAAGACGAAACGCGGTGCTTACTGCAACGCAAAAAGACGCAAAGAGCTTTAATGAATGATACCGTCAAGTGAGCAAATAATAGTTTTTAATTACTAGTTGCTTGTCACCTCCAGGATGTTCGTCCTGTTGGTGGCAATATTTCTGTAGTGGTGTGTTTAGCAGTCACCGTGCTTGTGCGCACGTGCACGGTCAGGCAGAGGTAATTCAATGTACAGTGAAGTGAACCAAAAAACACTGATTCTGCAGTGTGGGCCCAGTTTTGGTCTACTTTATTGATCACCTGCGGTGACCATAAAAGATGCGATTTTGCCACTGTCGCAGAACCCTGAAAAATTAGGCATGTGTACTTTCCTGAAAAATTATGTTTTTTTTGTCGCAGCCACTGAACCAGAAGTCCAGAAACAATATGCCATATAAATGCTGAAAATATTAATTTTTTTTTGTGGCAGCCACTGCAGCACAGAGGCCAGAAAAAATATGCCATATAAATGCAAACAATATTAATTTTTTTTTGTCGCAGCCACTGCAGCACAGAGGCCAGAAAAAATATGCCATATAAATGCAAACAATATTAATTTTTTTTTGTCGCAGCCACTGCAGCACAGAGGCCAGAAAAAATATGCCATATAAATGCAAACAATATTAATTTTTTTTTGTCGCAGCCACTGCAGCACAGAGGCCAGGAAAAATATGCCATATAAATGCTAACAATATAAAAAATTTTTGTCGCAGACACTGAAGCACAGAGGCCAGAAAAAATATGCCATATAAATGCTTAAAATATTCTGGTTTTTTTGGTCGCAGCCACTGCAGCACAGAGGCCAGAAAAAATATGCCATATAAATGCTGAAAATATTCATTTATTTTTGTCGCAGCCACTGAAGCACAGAGGCCGAAACAATATGCCATATAAATGCTGAAAATATTCATTTTTTTTGTCACAGCCACTGAAGCACAGAGGCCAGAAAAAATATGCCATATAAATGCTGAAAATATTCATTTTTTTGTCACAGCCACTGAAGCACAGAGGCCAGAAAAAATATGCCATATAAATGCTGAAAATATTCTGTTTTTTTTGGTCGCAGCCACTGAAGCACAGAGGCCAGAAAAAATATGCCATATAAATGCAAACAATATTAATTTTTTTTTGTTGCAGCCACTGCAGCACAGAGGCCAGGAAAAATATGCCATATAAATGCTAACAATATAAATTTTTTTTGTCGCAGACACTGAAGCACAGAGGCCAGAAAAAATATGCCATATAAATGCTTAAAATATTCTGTTTTTTTTGGTCGCAGCCACTGCAGCACAGAGGCCAGAAAAAATATGCCATATAAATGCAAACAATATTAATTTTTTTTTTGTCGCAGCCACTGCAGCACAGAGGCCAGGAAAAATATGCCATATAAATGCTAACAATATAAAAAATTTTTGTCGCAGACACTGAAGCACAGAGGCCAGAAAAAATATGCCATATAAATGCTGAAAATATTCAATTTTTTTGGTCGCAGCCACTGAAGCACAGAGGCCAGAAAAAATATGCCATATAAATGCTGAAAATATTCATTTTTTTGTCACAGCCACTGAAGCACAGAGGCCAGAAAAAATATGCCATATAAATGCTGAAAATATTCTGTTTTTTTTGGTCGCAGCCACTGAAGCACAGAGGCCAGAAAAAATATGCCATATAAATGCTGAAAATATTCATTTATTTTTGTCGCAGCCACTGAAGCACAGAGGCCGAAACAATATGCCATATAAATGCTGAAAATATTCATTTTTTTTGTCACAGCCACTGAAGCACAGAGGCCAGAAAAAATATGCCATATAAATGCTGAAAATATTCTGTTTTTTTTGGTCGCAGCCACTGAAGCACAGAGGCCAGAAAAAATATGCCATATAAATGCTGAAAATATTCATTTTTTTGTCACAGCCACTGAAGCACAGAGGCCAGAAAAAATATGCCATATAAATGCTGAAAATATTCTGTTTTTTTTGGTCGCAGCCACTGAAGCACAGAGGCCAGAAAAAATATGCCATATAAATGCTGAAAATATTCATTTATTTTTGTCGCAGCCACTGAAGCACAGAGGCCGAAACAATATGCCATATAAATGCTGAAAATATTCATTTTTTTTGTCACAGCCACTGAAGCACAGAGGCCAGAAAAAATATGCCATATAAATGCTGAAAATATTCTGTTTTTTTTGGTCGCAGCCACTGAAGCACAGAGGCCAGAAAAACTCAGGATTTACCTGGATTCAAATTAAACCAGTAGGGTTTGCACCCTAGTTTGTAACGGTGGTGGAGGGAGGAGGACGCTAAAGGACAGCTGTATGTGGAGTCATGAGGCGTGCAGAGGACAGCTGCATGGGGAGTCAGAATCAGAAACTCAGAACAAGTCTTCCGGCGTGCAGTAACCCTCCGAGATCCACCCCTCATTCATTTTAATAAAGGTCAGGTAATCCAGACTTTTGTGACCTAGGCGAGTTCTCTTCTCAGTTACAATCCCTCCTGCTGCACTGAAGGTCCTTTCTGAGAGGACACTTGAGGCGGGGCAAGACAAGAGGTTCATGGCAAATTGTGACAGCTCTGGCCACAGATCAAGCCTGCGCACCCAGTAGTCCAGGGGTTCATCGCTCCTCAGAGTGTCGATATCTGCAGTTAATGCCAGGTAGTCCGCTACCTGCCGGTCGAGGCGTTCTTTGAGGGTGGATCCCGAAGGGTTCTGTCGCTGCCTTGGACTGAAAAACATTTGCATGTCTGACGTTACAGAGTGGCCAAAGTGCTTTGTCCTTGCAGGTGCGCTCGTGGCAGGATTACTGGCACCTCTGCCCCTGGAATGTTGATGAGTTCCTGAAGTGACATCACCCTTAAAAGCATTGTACAACATGTTTTGCAGGCTGGTTTGTAAATGCAGCATCCTTTCAGACTTGTGGTATGTTGGTAACATTTCTGCCACTTTATGCTTGTACCGAGGGTCTAGTAGAGTCGCGACCCAGTACAGGTCCTTCTCCTTAAGCCTCTTGATACGGGGGTCCTTCAACAGGCATGACAGCATGAAAGACCCCATTCTCACAAGGTTGGATGCAGAGGTATCCATCTCCGCTTCCTCGTTATCAAGGACTGCATCATCCACGGTCTCCTCCCCCCAGCCACGTACAAGACCAGGGGTCCCCAAAAGGTCACCACTAGCCCCCTGGGAAGCCTGCTCCTGTTGGTCCTCCTCCTCCACAAAGCCACCTTCCTCCTCTGCCTCCACTTCTGACACCTCTCCCTGCGTTGAAGCAGGTGCCTGGGTTCGTTCTGGTGATTCCGACCAGAAATCGTGCGCTTCCTGCTCCTCGTCACGCTGGTCTACAGCCTCATCTGTCACTCGTCGCACGGCACGCTCCAGGAAGAAAGCAAAGGGTATTAGGTCGCTGATGGTGCCTTCGGTGCGACTGACCATATTTGTAACCTCTTCAAAAGGGCGCATGAGCCTGCAGGCATCGCGCATAAGCACCCAGTAACGGGGGAAAAAAATCCCCAGCTCTGCAGATCCAGTCCTACCACCCAGTTCAAACAGGTATTCGTTGACGGCTCTTTGTTGTTGCAGCAGACGTTCCAACATGAGCGTTGAATTCCAGCGAGTCTGGCTGTCGCAAATCAAACGCCTGACTGGCATGTTGTACCGCTGCTGAATGTCAGCAAGGCGTGCCATGGCTGTATAGGAACGTCTGAAATGGGCCGACACCTTCCTGGACTGCCTGAGAACGTCCTGGAATCCTGGGTACTTTGAGACAAAACGTTGGACTATTAAATTCAGAACATGTGCCATGCAGGGCACATGTGTTAAATTGCCCAGTCTCAGTGCTGCCAACAGATTGCTTCCATTGTCACACACCACTTTTCCGATCTTCAGTTGGTGTGGGGTCAGCCACCGATCGGCCTGTGACTGCAGAGATGACAGGAGTACAGATCCGGTATGGTTTTTGCTTTCCAGGCACGTCATCCCCAAGATAGCATGACAACGGCGTACCTGGCACGTCGAATAGCCTAGGGGGAGCTGGGGGTGCACAGGTGTGGAGGAGGAGGACCCAGCAGCAGAGGACGAAGAAGAGGAAGAAGACGAGGTAGAGAGCGAAGGAGGAGTAGAGGTGGTGGCAGAACCGCGTGCAATCCGTGGCGGTGACACCAACTCCACTGTCGTTGTTGAGCCACACATTTCCTGCTTCCCAGCCATGACCAAGTTCACCCAGTGGGCAGTGTAGGTGACATACCTGCCCTGACCATGCTTGGAGGACCATGCGTCAGTAGTCATATGGACCTTTGGCCCAACACTAAGTGACAGAGATGCGGTGACTTGGCTCTGCACATGGTGGTACAGGTGTGGTATTCCCTTTTTTGAAAAAAAATTGCGGCTGGGTACCTTCCACTGCGGTGTCCCAATTGCTACAAATTTGCGGAAGGCCTCAGAGTCCACCAGCTGGTATGGTAAAAGCTGGCGGGCTAAGAGTGCAGACAAGCCAGCTGTCAGACGCCGGGCAAGGGGGTGACTCGCAGACATTGGCTTCTTACGCTCAAACATGGCCCTCACAGAAACTTGGCTGGGGGCAGATGACTGGGAATGGGAACTGGTGGTCAAGGTGGAAGGCGGAGTGGAGGGTGGTTCAGACGGGTCAAGGACAGCAGAGGTAGAGCAGTAAGATGCTGGACCAGAAGGAGGGTGGCTTTTAGTTTGCCTGTTGCCTTTGAGGTGTTGCTCCCAAAGTGCTTTGTGCTTGCCGTTCATGTGCCTTCGCATAGAAGTTGTACCTATGTGGCTGTTGGGCTTCCCAAGACTCAGTTTCTGACTGCACTCATTGCAAATTACAACGCTTTTGTCAGAGGCACACACATTAAAAAAATCCCACACTGCTGACCTTTTTGAGGCTGGCAATCTGGGGGTAAAAGTAGAAGTCGGCGGCGTTGGCGGCAATGGCGGGTGCGTTGGCCGGCTGACCACAGGTGCCAATACATGTTGTTGCCCTACTGTTCCCTGCGAGCTGTCCTCCCTGCTTCTTCTAAGTCTTATTCTCCTCCTGCCTCTCTGACTCTCCGTCTCTCCATCTGAACTATCCTCCTCTTGCTCTCTTCTACTGGGCACCCACAAAACATCAATCTCCTCATCATCATTCTCCTCAGATGCATCAATTTCTTCTAACAGCTCACAGAAGGAAGCAGCAGCGGGGACCTCCTCGTCATCACTCATTATGTCCATCTCTGTTGTGTTCTCTGCCAGAATTAAATCTGGTGTAACGTCCTCATCTCCTTCATCTTCTTCTGCCAATAATGGTTGCGCATCACTCAGTTCAAGAAACTCATGTGAAAATAACTCCTCTGACTCCAGTGAAGAAGGGGCGCCGGTGGTGGAGGAAGTGTTACGTGGGGTGCCCATAGCAGTGGAGGATGAGGATGTTGTGGTAAAGTTAGAAACGGTAGAGGATGGGGTGTGCTGTGTAAGCCAGTCAACTACCTCTTCAGCATTTTGGGAGTTCAGGGTCATTGCCTTATTAAAACTGGGCAATTTCCTAGGGCCACAGGATAGCATAGCAGCACGGCCCCTAGTGCCTCTGCGTGGCGGCCTGCCTTTACCTGGCATTATTTTTAAAACAAAAACAACAACAACTCAGGTGGTGTTTCTGGAGACGGTATTATTATTGATATTTAGACAGAATGTGAACAAGCTCACACAGCTAGATGGCAGTGGTTTGAAAATGAAGAACACACTGGGCAAATAATGCCTACAAGGTCAACGTATACACTACAGCAGTGGTGGATACGGAATATATTATTGCTGCTTGAAAAACGTCACTCAGGTGGTGTTTCTGGAGACGGTATTATTATTGATATTTAGACAGAATGTGAACAAGCTCACACAGCTAAGTGGCAGTGGTTTGGAAATGAAGAACACACTGGGCAAATAATGCCTACAAGGTCAACGTATACACTACAGCAGTGGTGGATACGGAATATATTATTGCTGCTTGAAAAACGTCACTCAGGTGGTGTTTCTGGAGACGGTATTATTATTGATATTTAGACAGAATGTGAACAAGCTCACACAGCTAAGTGGCAGTGGTTTGAAAATGAAGAACACACTGGGCAAATAATGCCTACAAGGTCAACGTATACACTACAGCAGTGGTGGATACGGAATATATTATTGCTGCTTGAAAAACGTCACTCAGGTGGTGTTTCTGGAGACGGTATTATTATTGATATTTAGACAGAATGTGAACAAGCTCACACAGCTAGATGGCCACTGGGCAAATAATGCCTGCAAGTGCACTACTATTGGTGCACTACTATGAAGAACAGCAAACAGCACTGGACACCTTAAAGAACAGTAAGATAAGTAAAATAAAATAAAAAATTATATGTATATTAAAAAAAAATAATATTCTCGGGTTGGTGCTGCTGAACTACTAGGAGCAGCACAGTAGCACACCAGTCCCACTCCCCAACACAGCTAGACTAATAGCACTTGGCTGTTAAAGTAGCAAAGTAAAACAACAAAAAAGAAAATAAAAGCAGTCCTTACAAGGACTATTGGGTTATTACAGCAGTCAGCAGATGAGATCAGAAGAGATCAGTGCCCACAGCAGGCAGCTACATACAGAGCACTGCAGTAGAAGGTAGATTACTAGCCAGCAAAGCTACCCTAAAATGTCCCTCAAATCCCTGCAGACTTCTGTCCCTCCAATACAGAGCAGTATCAAGTAGATTACTAGCCAGCAAACTTACTATCAACTGTCCCTCAAATCAGTGAAATCACTAGCAGCTCTCTCCCTACACTAGCTCTTCCAAGCACACACAGGCAGAATGAAAAAACGCTGCAGGGCTTCAGTTTATATATGGAAGGGGAGTGGTCCAGGGGGTGTGGGGGTGGTCCAGGAGGGAGAGCTTCCTGATTGGCTGCCATGTATCTGCTGGTCTGGGGTGAGAGGTAAAAAAAAAGCGCCAGGTAAGGCGAACCCAAAATGGCGAACTTGCGGCAGACGCGAACAGCCGATGTTCGCGCGAACAAGTTCGCCGGCGAACAGTCCGCGACATCCCTAGGGCTGAGCATCTCATGGAGTGAGGGAGTAAACCCTCATCCAGGGCAGAATTGAACACCTCCATGAGATGAGGGGCCAGGAGATCCACAAAGGTTTTGTAGAACTCGGCTGTTAAGCCGTCTGGTCCTGGAGCTTTTTGAGGCCTAAGCCATCAATTGCCTCTCTGACCTCATCAACCGTTATCTCATCATCCAATCCCACAAAAGAGATATCCTCATCCCTATAGATCTGGGTCTCCCCCAGAAAAGAATCCAGGTCAGCCCGGGAGAGTTTGCGCTCCTCCAAGAGATCAGCAAAGTATCTCCTAACAATATCGAGGATCCCAGAGGCCGAAGTCTCCAGGTCCCCGATCTCATTCCGCAGGCCACCTATGGACCTGCGGGCAGAAGCCTCCTGACAATTCTGGAAAGGGTCGGGCGAGTGGTACTTCCCGTAGTCCCTCTCCAGAACCAAAGAAGAGAGTCTGTCGTACTGATATTCCCTCATTAGAGCACGAACTCTGGACACCTCCCCACTAGGATCCCCATCGGAAACCAACCTGTTTAATTTCCTCCTAAGGGACTGGTAGACGTATTCTCTATCAATTTGGATGTTGTTTGCTAGGCCTCGAAAGAGTGTTGCGACCCTCTTCTTGACCATCTCCCACCACTCCATCCTGGTGTTGCAGAATCCTATCAGTGTCTCCTGGGCCTGAAAAAATTCCAAAAAGGATTGTTTAACTGCATCCTTCCCAAGGAGGGTCGAATTTAGATGCCAAAGACCCCTACCTCTCGGAGTGACCTTTGAGACATTCAGCGACATCCGCACCATACAGTGATCGGAGAACTCAACAGGGATCACCTCAGGAGGTGACACCGCCGAGCCCTCCTTAACAAAAAACCTGTCTATCCTACTCCTACAACTACCCCTAAAAAAGGTGTACCCAGTGTGGTCGGGATTATGCTGAATATGCACATCTACCAACCCTGCCTGCTTTACTATGCTATTGAGGAAAATACTATCGTAGCCCAACCGGCCCGCTATGCCCCTCCTATCTTTTGGCCTAGTCACAGTGTTGAAATCACCGCCAAAAAATAACCGGTTGGGCACAAAAAAGAAAGGGCTTAATCCTGGTGAAGAGTTCTTTCCTCGCCCCCTTGGACTGTGGCCCATAGATGTTAATGAGGCGAAGATCAAACCCACCCAACAGGACGTCCAAGACCATACATCTCCCCAGCTCTACCTCAACCACTCTTTTGACTGTCACACTTGTGGTCTTAAACAAGATTGCCACACCACTATAAGGCTCGGCCGCAAGAGACCAAAAAGAGGGCCCGCACAACCACTCCTTCTTGGCCCTGTGCAATTCTGGGAGGTGGTTGAGCCTGGTCTCTTGCAAAAATAAAACATCCGCCTCAATTCGGGAGAGCAAAAAGAAGGCCGAATTGCTCGCACTTAGAGATTTCACACTCGCAACATTAATCGTTGCGAGGCTAATTGGTGAGGGGACAGCCATTTAAAGAGTGTTTAAGACGTGGCAGTTTCCGTCCTCTTCTTTATCTTTCTGTCATCGTCCGAACACTCTCTCTTTGCTGAAAGGCCCAGAGGGAGACGCTCAGCCTCCTCTAAACCTATCACCTCTAACCCATCTGAGCTGAGGTCAGCGTCACCCTCCTCTGACCCCATCCGCTTCAGCTCAACATTAATCTCCTCCTCCCGCTTGACCCTCTCACCCCAGGATAGAGGGGCAAATTTGTTGGTAATAGAGATGCTGGGGGATTCCGGGGGAACCTGATCTACCCCGGGAGATCTTACCCTGTCCCCCACCTGGATCCACTCACCCAGCTCGACATCCCTCCTCCGACCTCTCTCTTTTTCTTTGAGACGCTGGGTTCGGCTGCGCCTAGCAGGCGGGTTTCACTTACCCATTATCTCTGCCTGCTCACCCTCCGAGCAGGAAACCATGCCGAGTGTGGTGGATCCAGGCGGGGCCCTACCTCGGGTCAGTACCCGACGCCCACGGCTCACCTTCCCTCCTCTTCCAGTGTTACTCCCCTGGAGGGACGCTGGATCTAGGATCCTTCCTGAGGAGAGTGGAGAAATAAGCGGCACAGGGGAAACAAAAAAAGAATCAGGAGCATTGCCATCCTCAGGGGGCACACAAACAAAGGCTTCTGCAGAGGGTAATGGGGGGCCCTCAACCTCCTGGGGGGGTTCCCTGGGGGGTTCGAGGGGGGGTTCCTGGGTTCTCACCCCTACCACCACTCCCTCTCCTGCAGCCACAACCCTATTCGACTCTTCATCGATCTTGTGCCATGTAGAGGGACAATTGCCATAAGCATGCCCAAGCGTTCCGCACAGATTGCATCTTATACTCTGCGGGCAGACTTTTGCCACATGGCCTACACCAAGGCACATGGCACACTTAAGAACATCACAGGAAATACTCAAGTGCCTCGTCGACCCACATTTCCAGCAATGTCTTGGCTGGCCTGGGTAGGAACAGCAGATTAAATCTTTCCCTAATTAGGGATGTGCTGCGTAATCTGACCCCGGGAGTGTAACTGGACCTTGACCTTCCACCCCCCCATCCAGATTCCCTTGTACCCTAGCTCTTTTTCTAACTCCCCCATCACCTTGCCATAACGGCTTAACCAGACTTTGAGGTCGGCAGGGGGGATGGACTCATTTTCCAATATGATATTAACTTCCACCACCGATGGCCGGGTAACTGCCACTGCCTCAAAGCCTGGAAAAAGCCTTTCTTTAGCCCCCCTCCCGTAGAGAACCCAAAATTCGTCCAGCTCTTGAGGACGAACAAAACTTATAGAGTATTCCTGAAAAACTGTATTATGGACGAAGCAGTTTAAGTGCTCCGCTCCAAACCCCATCTCAAGAATTTTATCAACTACATAGGACGTACTAGGGGAAGGCCCCTCCCCCTTCCACTACAGCCTGACTACATTCCGGCGTTTACCCGGATCAGCAGGGTAAACCCGGCCTCGCCTAGGAGGACCATCATTGGGGCATGCCCCAGCTTTATCCTGAGGTCCTCTTGCCTGAGGGCCCCTAGATTTAACGGAATTTTTTAATATTGTAGCATAATCCACCTTTGCCCCCACGGGACTGGGCCCCACTGGATCTACCTTTTTCCTAACAGTGGACGCACTTTCCCCACTTGGCCCCACCAGAGGCACAGAAATAGGGGCATCAGAGGCTGGGGCCCCTGGACCCACATTAGAGACCACAGGGACAAGAACCCCAGAACCCGGGGGGCAGGTTGAGACACCAGCCCCACATCCCCAACCGCCATAGACAAGGGTACTTTAGCCTCAGGGGGAGAAGATCCACCACCTAACACACTCCCCCCAGCCCCAGAAGGAACACATCCCACTGGCCCAGGTGTTAACCCTAAGGGAGACAAAATGTTGGAAATATCTGCCTGCATACAAATATCTAAAACGTCAGGTTGAGGAGCACATAAAGGGCGGGATACTATACCCAACAATGCTGCCTCCGACTCCACTGCGGGCGATTCTGGGCCTTGGATGACTTGGCCTGAAACCGCAGGACTGGTGGCTTGATGAAGACGCCAGAAGAACCTGCGGCTGGAGAAACGGTCTTCGGGCCCTCCATTCCCGCCTTGGCCCCCTTCACCTTATTCTGCTGGGCCGACTTTGCACCTTGGGGATCCTCGCCACTATCGCGCTGCTCCTCGCTTGCCTCGTCAAAGACTGAAAGACCGGATGGGCAGGGACTTTCGCCTTTTGTCACTTCCGGCACGCATCCGGGTCCCGGCAATGGCGGGAACTCTTCCTCCTCCGCTGACGTCACAAGGTCGCGACTCTGCCGTGCGCGCCATTGCGCCGTACTGGATTCGATGGGGCTGAGGCGCACTCTACATTGGGCCTTACACGTGGACACCAAAGGATCTCTCACGGGCGCCATCTTGCCAACGGTTGCCTCCTCTGCCCCACTCTCGCTGGAACCCTGCACGTAGATGAAGCGACTCTCCTGGTTTTCTTCTTTTTTTCCTTTTTTCTTTCCCCTCTTTTTCTTAGGGACGGATTCCGCCGGATCGATGTCCTCGATCTCCTCAGCCCAAAAAATCATCAGGTCCGCCCGCAGGTGTTCTGGGGACTCCAGCGCCCGGATCACCTTGAGCATACCTGGAGTCCCTTGCGACGCGGACCTTGGCTGGGAACTCAACAGGGAACTTGGCGGGGATCCTGGCAGGGACCCCTGACTCCGGCCTCCTCGCTGCCCGCCCTCCAGCATAGATTCCTCAGAAGCTCCGGACCTTTGGGCAATTTCCACGGCCTCTTCTCTGGCGGAACTCACGCTGCTGGTAACTGGCCTTTTTGTCTCCTCTCTTCCCTCTTTCTCTAATAGGAAACGGTCCAGGTTCGCGTATCATTCCTTCATGGCCCCTACACCCTTGGACAGGAGGGCCAGCTCAGCCTCCAGGTCTCGGAGCTCCTGCTGTTGGCGCTTGATCTCGGCCTTCCTCTTTGGTCGAGCCAGGCTATTGAGCCTGGAGCAAGTTGATATGTTGCACTTTAATAAAGATTTTAGCTTTGCAATCTCACGTCTTTTTCTTTCTAGCATGTATAGACCATTTGCTAGGCTTGAGGCAAACCCCATATCCCCAGGCTGTTTCTCTGGGTCAAAAGACGCTTCAGACCCCCTAGCTGTAGATGGGGTCTGGGACAGGTTTGCCTCGGATGAAGGCATTAGGGTAGGCCGCCTCCCAGGGCTCTCACCCCCAGAAGGCCTCCCAATCCCCGGGCTCTCACCACTCATCACAGGGGGAGATAGTGCAGATAGGCTTTGGTTCTCAGGAGCACACTAACACATGTCCTTTCACCGCGGCTGCTGGCACCAGACTTGCCCTCCAATAGAGCCTCGTTAAAGGATTTAAAGTGTACTCATTCCAATTACAGGGCCTCGAAAGAGTCCTGTATTGTTATTTTTCGTCACTACCTCCCCGCGTCGGGAGTGGGTAATTTGCACGCCTGCTGCCTTCCTTGGATGTGGTAGCCGTTTCTCAGGCTCCCTCTCCGGAATCGAACCCTGATTCCCCGTTACCCGTGGTCACCATGGTAGGCGCAGAAAGTACCATCGAAAGTTGATAGGGCAGACATCCGAATGTATCGTCGCCGTCACGGGGACGTGCGATCGGCCCGAGGTTATCTAGCGTCACCAAAGCGGCCGGGGCGCGGGGGCCCCGGATTGGTTTTGGTCTGATAAATGCACGCATCCCTGGGGGTCAGCGCTCGTCGGCATGTATTAGCTCTAGAATTACCACAGTTATCCAAGTAACAGATGGAGCGATCAAAGGAACCATAACTGATTTAATGAGCCATTCGCAGTTTCACTGTACCGGCCGTGCGTACTTACACGTGCATGGCTTAATCTTTGAGACAAGCATATGCTACTGGCAGGATCAACCAGGTAGCCACCTTTCCCGGGCGCGGGGAGGGGGGGCGGCGGCGGCCGGGCGAGGGCCCGCGGCCTACTCCTCTTTCCGTCTTTCTCTCTCTCTGGGTTCTCTCGCACAAGGGCGGGCGAAACGGGGTGCCCGGGCCAGGGGAGAGGAGTCCGCGGCCGGGGGAGCGGGGTCCCCCGGGGCGGGCTCCCCGCCTGTCCGGGCCTTCTTCGGGCACCTGCCAGGGTCGGACGGTGCGGGGGGAACTCACGGTGGGCGCGGCCGGGGGGGCCCGGCGGACCGGGTCCGGGGGTCGCGCCCGGGCGAGGCGGGAGGGAGCCTCCCTGCCCGTGTAGCGGCCGCCCCGCCGGGGGGGTCGGCCGGGCAGAGGGCCCTCCCCGCCCGGGCTCGGGTTGCCAGATCGATCGTGCCGGGGAGCGAGACTCGACCGTGGAGTCTTCCGAGACATGGGGCGGGAAACGCCCCCTTTCTTTTTTCGGGCGCCCGTCGCGCCGAGGGCCGGTCTTCCCCTACCTTCCTGCCTGCACATGCCAAAAAAGCGTAGCATGGAGGCGTCGTGCGGGGGGGCCGAGAGGCCGGGCCGCCGGCTCCTCTCCCCGGGCTCCCGGAACTCCGGCCGGGGCGGGCCGGGCGAATCCGTCCTCATCGGGGCCTCCCGGCCGAGCAAGTCCCTGCGGGCGCCGCACTTTGCGAAAAAACGGGCGCCTCCCCGGGTCCTCCGGGACGGGGGACCGTCCCCCCCGGGGTCGGGACTTGCGGCCAAAGGGCCCGGGGACCTCCGGTGCCGGGGGACGAGCCTGCTCCCCTTGCCCGAGCTCCTGGAACTCCCGGTGGGGCTGGGGCCGGCCCCAGGTCCCCCGCAGGGCAGGGGGACGAGCCTGCTCCCTCTGCCCGAGCTCCTGGAAGTCTCGGTGGGGCTGGGGCCGGCCCCAGGTCCCCCGCGGGGCAGGGGGACGAGCCTGCTCCCTCTGCCCGAGCTCCTGGAAGTCCCGGTGGGGCTGGGGCCGGCCCCATGTCCCCTCCGGTGCCGGGGGACGAGCCTGCTCCCCCTGCCTGAGCTCCTGGAACTCCCGGTCGGGCTGCATTGCAGGGGGACGAGCTGGCTCCCCCTTCCCGAGCTCCTGGAACCCCCGGTGGGGCTGGGGCCGGCCCCAGGTCCCCCGGCGGGGACTTCCGGGCCAGGACTCCCGAGAGGCCGCTCCCTAGAATCCTGCCGGCACATGCCAAAAACGCGTAGCATGGCAGCGTCGTGCGGGGGGCCCGAGAGGCCGGGCTGCCGGCTCCTCTCCCCAGGCCCCTGGAACTCCGGCCGGGCGGATCCGTCCTCATCGGGACTTCCAGGGAGCGCTCCGCGGCGCCTCCCGGTGGCCCGGCTGGGTATTTCTTCCGGTTTTCTTCGCCCCTCTCGCCCCCTCTTCAGCGGGGGTCCCCTGGTCAGCGCCCCAGGCCCCCGGCGACGCCCCCCGGTGGCCCGGCTGGGGATTTTTTTTTTCTCTCTGATGGTTCTTAGGGTTCTTTCCGCCTCTGTCTTGTCTCTACCTCTCCCAACCCTTCCCTCTTGCCCCCTCTTCGCCGGGGGGACCCCGGGAGGCGCCCCCGCGGGGACCCCCGGGGCCCCGACCCCGAATTTGGTCCCCTGCCTCTCACTGGCCCCCTCTTCGCCGGGGGGACCCCGGGAGGCGACCCCGGGACCCTGACCCCGAATTTGGTCCCCTGCCTCCCACTGGCCCCCTCTTTGCCGGGGGGACCCCGGGAGCCGACCCCGAATTTGGTCCACTGCCTCCCACTGGCCCCCTCTTCGCCGGGGGGCCCCGGGAGCTGCCCCCGGGGCCCCCCACGGCTCGGCTCAGATTTTTTCTCCACCTCTTCATTCACCTTCTTTTTGTCCAGTAAGATGCGTTTCTTGCAGAAGAAGAATGGAGGGTTTGTGCTTTTTGAGGTAGTTGTGCATCAGGCTTCGCTTAAATTTACAGTTAAGACCCCTGATATTCCATGAAATTATGTTATAGATTGACATATTTAAAGAGGTATGCTTGAGTGAGCAATATGGGCACCAAGGATTGCTGTAAAGGTCGGACCAGAGACATTAGTTGACAATATAATATAGTAGTTAAGACAGAAGTTAAACAACAATTTAACATTTCCCCGAATCCCTCCCTACCCACCCCCGAAACTTGGGTGGGTCTAATACCCATAACTGTAGACCTTGGAAGCGGTCAGTGGTGGGGCGTGTGCCCTCTTTAACCCGGAACTTGTGTATCCTTGATCCCCCCCGGCCCGGTTAGAGTGTAGGATGATGATCTGCCAGGATAAAGATTAGTTCTGGTAATGTACTCCTCACCCTATACAAATGTTCAGTTTCCATCCAAAGAACTATTTAAACCAATGTCATTGATAACTATACAGGTGGGTGAGGGGATGTATCTAGGTAGTGGGGTACAATATGTGCGAGTCTTACCCATTACGTTCTAGGATGGATCAGTTGTTGGTTTCTGGGTCGCCAGTATCCGTTGAAGAATGGAGGGTTATATAAGTAGACGATCTTAGATAGGTCTTGAGGAAAAGTGGTTATTCTCTTCTTGGGCTGTTCCTTGGCCCCTTCGCATCAAGCCAGTTATTGGCTTCAACTGGGGTTGCAAAAATGTGGGCTCGATCGCTGTCCAGGATTCTCAATTTGGCAGGGAACAGCATGCTGTAGTGGATCTGTGCCTCCTGCAGGCACTTTTTAACTCCTTGGAAGGTTGCTCTTTGCTTTTGTACTGCTGTGGAGAAGTCTGGATAGAAGGAGATGCGGTTGCCGTTGTATTTAATTTTGCCTTTTTGGCGGGCTGCTTTGAGGATAGCATCTCTGTCTCTATAGTTAAGGACTTTTATCAGAAAAGGCCGTGGTGGAGCTCCTGGTGGTGGGGCTCTAGTGGGCACCCTATGGGCTCTCTCCACTATAAACACCTCAGAGAAAATATTAGCTCCGAACAAGTCTTTCAGCCAGTTTTCGGTGAAGTGTTCAGGGGTTTGTCCCTCTGCTTTTTCTGGCAAGCCGATGATCCAGACATTGTTGCGCATATTCCTGTTCTCAAGATCATCCGATTTGTCCAGTGCAGTTTGGAGTTGTTGTTGTAGTCCTCTTATGGTAATTTGTAGGGGAGACACTTGGGGGCAAATTCACTAAGCCGCAAAGTGCCGAACGCTAGCTTTAATTTGCTAGCATTTGGCATTTTCGCTACTGCGCAAATTCACTAACGAACGCTGGCGTAGTTTCGCTAGTGTTACTTCGCAACCTTACTCCAGGCGAATTTTCGCTAGCGACGAAACTACGCAAATTCACTAACTTGCGCAGTGTACTGAACGCTACCTTTTACGCTAGACTTCCTTCGCCACCTCAGACCTGGCGAAGCGCAATAGAGTAGATAGGGATTGATTAAAAGAAATGGAAAAGAGGTAGTAGCACTCCCATCATAGAATAAAACCCCCTTTATTTCAGAATTACATCTGGCACAGCAACGTTTCGGACCTCCTGGTCCTTTCTCAAGCTGACAAAGTATAAAAACTGCAGAGTGTAACTTCCTTAAATACCCACATTGGCAATGCCCTCTAGTGGTTGCACTTATCCACCAAATGTATTTTAAGCTTAACAGTAACCATCTGTAACCAATTACAATTATAATTACATTTTCAGATACAAAATACAAAGTTCACTTATTTGTTACATACAGGCTAACTTAGCTTTTTGTTGCTTCAATAGTCTCCAGTGGTCTCTAAAAGAGAAGCAAAGCAATGTGACATATTAAAATTAATTTTAAATCAATTTTAAAACAACCAGATTATCATATTTATAACAGAGGGTACAAATCATATTCCTTGTTTAAACCACCCGGCATGAGGGTGCCAAGCTTTCTAATCCAATTTGCCTCACATTTTAACAATTGTTTAACCCTGTCACCTCCTCTCCTGGGTCTGGGAATCTGTTGCAAAATCTGAAAACGCAATTGGGAAACAGCATGTCCAGCTTCTACAAAATGACCAGCTACAGGATTTTGTAATATCTTTCTCTTGATATCCGATTTGTGTTCACCTATTCTTTCTTTTGCCTGTCTGGTAGTTTGCCCGATATACATTAAGCCACATGGGCACTTTATTGCATAGACTACAAAAGTCGACAAGCATGTATAATATCCTTTGATTTTAAACATAGTGCCCTTATGTGGGTGGTATATGCTGTCCCCTTTAATGCAGCTATTACAATGTTTACATGAGAGGCATGGGTAGGTACCATTCTTTGTACCACAGAGTGTACCCTGTCTCAACGTCCTTCCTGCTCCAACATCGGCTCGCACTAGTTTGTCCCTAAGGGATTGTGCCCTCTTAAATGACAATATTGGTGGATTTTGAAAAACAGGGATCCCTTGACAGGCTACTTTCAATATATCCCAGTGTCTATTAATTATCTTTCCCACTTCTTTGGACAGAATATTATAACCACTTACAAAAGCCAATCTATCTCCCTGCTTTGGTATTTTCTTCCCAGTCTGAGACATTGTTTCACCTTTATATCTCTCTAAAGCCTTTTTAGGATAACCCCTAGCAGTTAATTTATCTTTCATTTCATCCAGCCTATTCTCCAAAACATTTTCTTCGGATACTATCCGCTTAACACGTGCAAACTGCGATCTTGGTACCGACCTTTTTACATGGGCTGGATGAAATGAAGAATACAACAATAGGGTATTTTTATCCGTGGGCTTCACATACAGGTCTGTTGATATTTTGCCATCATTTTTATACACCCACACATCCAAAAAATTAATCCTTTTTAAATCAACATGTGACGTAAATTTGAGAGAGCTTGAATATTTGCTCAGCTCTATAAAGAAAGTATCTAAGGTCAAATGTGGCCCCTCCCAAAGCATGAAGACATCATCGATATAGCGGATCCAGCATCTACAATGTTGTATGAAATTTTGATTTTGATATACATATGTCTCCTCAAAGTTGTCTACAAAAATATTCGCATATGTAGGGGCCACATTTGACCCCATTGCCGTACCACAGCATTGCTCATAAAATTCATCCTGGAACATAAAATAATTTTTCTCCAAAGTAATTTTCAAAAGTGTAATGACCAATCGTTTTTGTGCTCCATCCCAGCAAGGATCCCTATGTAAACATTGTTCCACTGCTTCTATCCCCCCTCTATGTGGGATATTGGTATAGAGCAGGGGTGTCCAAACTTTTGGCTTGCCGGGCCACATTGGAAAAAGAAAAATTGTCTGGGGCCACACATAAAATACACTTTTAATTGTAAAAGGAAAGGAAATACAAAGAAAAGAACTACAATGCCAGTTGAATAACCAGATAGAGCTATACACTGGAATATGGGACACCTGGATAATAAATAGACGTATTATTATATTATTATTACTAACTGGGCAATGGGCAGAGACCCCCCTCCTCCTATTTCCTCGGGAACCAAGAGTTACAAGCTGGGCCGCATTCATATGCATCCTGGGCCGCATGTGGCCCTCGGGCCGCAGTTTGGACACCCCTGGTATAGAGGCTTTCAATATCTAGTGTAACCAGATATGTCTCATCGCTAATTGGACCCAGTTGTTTTAATTTATTCAAAAAATTGCCAGTGTCTAAGACAAATGATTTTTGATTCTCCACATATGGACGCAATACCTTGTCTAGGAATACCGCAATCGGGTTAAACACCGATTGTACCCCTGCCACTATTGGGCGCCCCGGAGGGTGCTCCAGATTTTTATGAATTTTGGGCAGGGTATACAATACAGGAGTAACCGGATTGGGTTGCTTCAAAAACACTGCCAATTTCATGTCAATAACTTTGTTATCCACAGCTTCTTGTAAAATCCCATTCACCAATGCCTGTATTTTAGGTCATGGGTCAGTTGGAAGCAAAGTATATGTATTAGTATCTGCTAGCATGTTCTTAATGCCTTATACATAAAACATCCTATCCATGACCACCACTGCTCCACCCTTATCGGCGGGTTTAATTATTATATCCTTTCTATCTTGTAGATTTTTCACGGCCATTTTTTCTAAATTGGTAAGATTAGATGTCTTATTATCGATTTTCCTTAATCTATACATATCTTCTAGTTTTTTTATATCCCCTTTAACCATGTTTATATAGGTATCCACCCCTTTATTCAATTTGTCAGGTGTAAAATCACTTTTTAGATGTAAGTCAAACATGGGTAAAGTAAACATATTTTCATACATATTACCTGACGTATCTTTTACATTTTCAACTGTCCCAAAATATGCTTTTAGTTTAATAGTTCTAAAGAATCGTGTTAATTCCAAATCCAAGTCAAAAAAATCCAGACTTGAGTCAGGGCAAAAGGATAATCCCTTTTGCAATATCTTATGTTCATCAGTTGTTAAAGTACAAGATGAAATATTTACCACCAACGAGCAGGACGTTTCCGTTCCCTCTGTGGCCGGTCTGGTTTCCCCTTTGCTCCTGTGCTTCCTGCCACCTCTCCTTCTCCTTCTGCTTGACTGTCGTCTTGTGAGCCACCTAAAAAATCCAGTGAATTTGATGAGGAGTCCGTGTCTGACCCCCTTGCTGTTGGCGCCATGTTTCTGGGCTCTTTCCTCCCACGTGTGTTGCCCCTGGGATTACCTCTCCATTGCCTCCGTGAGGTTTCCATGCACATCCAGCGATACACTCTGCCGCTCTCATAGTCGACGCTATCGCGCTGATACTTCTGGCGCTTCCGCATCTCTACCTCTTCCTGGAATTGGCGCAGTGAGTTCTGCAGTTTACCACGTCCGACCTCAAACTTCTCGGCTGTCTCTGTGTTCCGCAGCTCTTGTTCCAGCACAGCTTTTTTCTCCACACAGGTGGGAAGCTCTTTTTGTATGCGCTCCATTAGAGCCAATTCAAGATCCAGCGAGCATTTATTTAGAATAGATTCCCATCGCTCTACAAAGCTTTCATCATCATGGAACATAGTGGGTCGTAAATGGGAGCATAGGCCACGTGGGATCCGCTTCATTTTGTAGTATTCTGCCAAGGTCTTTAAATGCAGATCCAATGCAATAAAGCGTTTGCACTCTTTTTCCCATTCTCTGTATAAATTAATGGCATCTGGTTGGGATAAAAAGTCTCTTTGTGTAGAGACCGCAGTTAAAATCTTTGCCGCCTCCAATTCAGTATAGGCATAAGTAGTGGTTTTTTGAGACATCTTATCTCCTTTAGTCAATGCACGGATATGGTGAAATCTAGAACATATAGATAGACATCCAGCATTGGTTTTAAGCAGGCTTACTTCAAGGGGTGCACGCCAATTGATGTGTTCACCTTCACATTCTTTCAAACGACATGGAAAAGAGGTAGCAGCACTCCCATCATAGAATAAAACCGCCTTTATTTCAGAATTACATCTGGCACAGCAACGTTTCGGACCTCTTGGTCCTTTCTCAAGCTGACAAAGTATAAAAACTGCAGAGTGTAACTTCCTTAAATACCCACATTGGCAATGCCCTCTAGTGGTTGCACTTATCCACCAAATGTATTTTAAGCTTAACAGTAACCATCTGTAACCAATTACAATTATAATTACATTTTCAGATACAAAATACAAAGTTCACTTATTTGTTACATACAGGCTAACTTAGCTTTTTGTTGCTTCAATAGTCTCCAGTGGTCTCTAAAAGAGAAGCAAAGCAATGTGACATATTAAAATTAATTTAAAATCAATTTTAAA
This sequence comes from Xenopus laevis, assembly GCF_017654675.1. Classification (NCBI taxonomy): domain Eukaryota; kingdom Metazoa; phylum Chordata; class Amphibia; order Anura; family Pipidae; genus Xenopus; species Xenopus laevis. The sequence goes on along the minus strand of NC_054375.1, from coordinate 15,567,268 downwards.
ACAACCAGATTATCATATTTATAACAGAGGGTACAAATCATATTCCTTGTTTAAACCACCCGGCATGAGGGTGCCAAGCTTTCTAATCCAATTTGCCTCACATTTTAACAATTGTTTAACCCTGTCACCTCCTCTCCTGGGTCTGGGAATCTGTTGCAAAATCTGAAAACGCAATTGGGAAACAGCATGTCCAGCTTCTACAAAATGACCAGCTACAGGATTTTGTAATATCTTTCTCTTGATATCCGATTTGTGTTCACCTATTCTTTCTTTTGCCTGTCTGGTAGTTTGCCCGATATACATTAAGCCACATGGGCACTTTATTGCATAGACTACAAAAGTCGACAAGCATGTATAATATCCTTTGATTTTAAACATAGTGCCCTTATGTGGGTGGTATATGCTGTCCCCTTTAATGCAGCTATTACAATGTTTACATGAGAGGCATGGGTAGGTACCATTCTTTGTACCACAGAGTGTACCCTGTCTCAACGTCCTTCCTGCTCCAACATCGGCTCGCACTAGTTTGTCCCTAAGGGATTGTGCCCTCTTAAATGACAATATTGGTGGATTTTGAAAAACAGGGATCCCTTGACAGGCTACTTTCAATATATCCCAGTGTCTATTAATTATCTTTCCCACTTCTTTGGACAGAATATTATAACCACTTACAAAAGCCAATCTATCTCCCTGCTTTGGTATTTTCTTCCCAGTCTGAGACATTGTTTCACCTTTATATCTCTCTAAAGCCTTTTTAGGATAACCCCTAGCAGTTAATTTATCTTTCATTTCATCCAGCCTATTCTCCAAAACATTTTCTTCGGATACTATCCGCTTAACACGTGCAAACTGCGATCTTGGTACCGACCTTTTTACATGGGCTGGATGAAATGAAGAATACAACAATAGGGTATTTTTATCCGTGGGCTTCACATACAGGTCTGTTGATATTTTGCCATCATTTTTATACACCCACACATCCAAAAAATTAATCCTTTTTAAATCAACATGTGACGTAAATTTGAGAGAGCTTGAATATTTGCTCAGCTCTATAAAGAAAGTATCTAAGGTCAAATGTGGCCCCTCCCAAAGCATGAAGACATCATCGATATAGCGGATCCAGCATCTACAATGTTGTATGAAATTTTGATTTTGATATACATATGTCTCCTCAAAGTTGTCTACAAAAATATTCGCATATGTAGGGGCCACATTTGACCCCATTGCCGTACCACAGCATTGCTCATAAAATTCATCCTGGAACATAAAATAATTTTTCTCCAAAGTAATTTTCAAAAGTGTAATGACCAATCGTTTTTGTGCTCCATCCCAGCAAGGATCCCTATGTAAACATTGTTCCACTGCTTCTATCCCCCCTCTATGTGGGATATTGGTATAGAGGCTTTCAATATCTAGTGTAACCAGATATGTCTCATCGCTAATTGGACCCAGTTGTTTTAATTTATTCAAAAAATTGCCAGTGTCTAAGACAAATGATTTTTGAGTCTCCACATATGGACGCAATACCTTGTCTAGGAATACCGCAATCGGGTTAAACACCGATTGTACCCCTGCCACTATTGGGCGCCCCGGAGGGTGCTCCAGATTTTTATGAATTTTGGGCAGGGTATACAATACAGGAGTAACCGGATTGGGTTGCTTCAAAAACACTGCCAATTTCATGTCAATAACTTTGTTATCCACAGCTTCTTGTAAAATCCCATTCACCAATGCCTGTATTTTAGGTCATGGGTCAGTTGGAAGCAAAGTATATGTATTAGTATCTGCTAGCATGTTCTTAATGCCTTATACATAAAACATCCTATCCATGACCACCACTGCTCCACCCTTATCGGCGGGTTTAATTATTATATCCTTTCTAGCTTGTAGATTTTTCACGGCCATTTTTTATGATTTGGTAAGATTAGATGTCTTATTATCGATTTTCCTTAATCTATACATATCTTCTAGTTTTTTTATATCCCCTTTAACCATGTTTATATAGGTATCCACCCCTTTATTCAATTTGTCAGGTGTAAAATCACTTTTTAGATGTAAGTCAAACATGGGTAAAGTAAACATATTTTCATACATATTACCTGACGTATCTTTTACATTTTCAACTGTCCCAAAATATGCTTTTAGTTTAATAGTTCTAAAGAATCGTGTTAATTCCAAATCCAAGTCAAAAAAATCCAGACTTGAGTCAGGGCAAAAGGATAATCCCTTTTGCAATATCTTATGTTCATCAGTTGTTAAAGTACAAGATGAAATATTTACCACCAACGAGCAGGACGTTTCCGTTCCCTCTGTGGCCGGTCTGGTTTCCCCTTTGCTCCTGTGCTTCCTGCCACCTCTCCTTCTCCTTCTCCTTCTGCTTGACTGTCGTCTTGTGAGCCACCTAAAAAATCCAGTGAATTTGATGAGGAGTCCGTGTCTGACCCCCTTGCTGTTGGCGCCATGTTTCTGGGCTCTTTCCTCCCACGTGTGTTGCCCCTGGGATTACCTCTCCATTGCCTCCGTGAGGTTTCCATGCGCATCCAGCGATACACTCTGCCGCTCTCATAGTCAACGCTATCGCGCTGATACTTCTGGCGCTTCCGCATCTCTACCTCTTCCTGGAATTGGCGCAGTGAGTTCTGCAGTTTACCACGTCCGACCTCAAACTTCTCGGCTGTCTCTGTGTTCCGCAGCTCTTGTTCCAGCACAGCTTTTTTCTCCACACAGGTGGGAAGCTCTTTTTGTATGCGCTCCATTAGAGCCAATTCAAGATCCAGCGAGCATTTATTTAGAATAGATTCCCATCACTCTACAAAGCTTTCATCATCATGGAACATAGTGGGTCGTAAATGGGAGCGTAGGCCACGTGGGATCCGCTTCATTTTGTAGTATTCTGCCAAGGTCTTTAAATGCAGATCCAATGCAATAAAGCGTTTGCACTCTTTTTCCCATTCTCTGTATAAATTAATGGCATCTGGTTGGGATAAAAAGTCTCTTTGTGTAGAGACCGCAGTTAAAATCTTTGCCGCCTCCAATTCAGTATAGGCATAAGTAGTGGTTTTTTGAGACATCTTATCTCCTTTAGTCAATGCACGGATATGGTGAAATCTAGAACATATAGATAGACATCCAGCATTGGTTTTAAGCAGGCTTACTTCAAGGGGTGCACGCCAATTGATGTGTTCACCTTCACATTCTTTCAAACGACATGGAAAAGAGGTAGCAGCACTCCCATCATAGAATAAAACCGCCTTTATTTCAGAATTACATCTGGCACAGCAACGTTTCGGACCTCTTGGTCCTTTCTCAAGCTGACAAAGTATAAAAACTGCAGAGTGTAACTTCCTTAAATACCCACATTGGCAATGCCCTCTAGTGGTTGCACTTATCCACCAAATGTATTTTAAGCTTAACAGTAACCATCTGTAACCAATTACAATTATAATTACATTTTCAGATACAAAATACAAAGTTCACTTATTTGTTACATACAGGCTAACTTAGCTTTTTGTTGCTTCAATAGTCTCCAGTGGTCTCTAAAAGAGAAGCAAAGCAATGTGACATATTAAAATTAATTTAAAATCAATTTTAAAACAACCAGATTATCATATTTATAACAGAGGGTACAAATCATATTCCTTGTTTAAACCACCCGGCATGAGGGTGCCAAGCTTTCTAATCCAATTTGCCTCACATTTTAACAATTGTTTAACCCTGTCACCTCCTCTCCTGGGTCTGGGAATCTGTTGCAAAATCTGAAAACGCAATTGGGAAACAGCATGTCCAGCTTCTACAAAATGACCAGCTACAGGATTTTGTAATATCTTTCTCTTGATATCCGATTTGTGTTCACCTATTCTTTCTTTTGCCTGTCTGGTAGTTTGCCCGATATACATTAAGCCACATGGGCACTTTATTGCATAGACTACAAAAGTCGACAAGCATGTATAATATCCTTTGATTTTAAACATAGTGCCCTTATGTGGGTGGTATATGCTGTCCCCTTTAATGCAGCTATTACAATGTTTACATGAGAGGCATGGGTAGGTACCATTCTTTGTACCACAGAGTGTACCCTGTCTCAACGTCCTTCCTGCTCCAACATCGGCTCGCACTAGTTTGTCCCTAAGGGATTGTGCCCTCTTAAATGACAATATTGGTGGATTTTGAAAAACAGGGATCCCTTGACAGGCTACTTTCAATATATCCCAGTGTCTATTAATTATCTTTCCCACTTCTTTGGACAGAATATTATAACCACTTACAAAAGCCAATCTATCTCCCTGCTTTGGTATTTTCTTCCCAGTCTGAGACATTGTTTCACCTTTATATCTCTCTAAAGCCTTTTTAGGATAACCCCTAGCAGTTAATTTATCTTTCATTTCATCCAGCCTATTCTCCAAAACATTTTCTTCGGATACTATCCGCTTAACACGTGCAAACTGCGATCTTGGTACCGACCTTTTTACATGGGCTGGATGAAATGAAGAATACAACAATAGGGTATTTTTATCCGTGGGCTTCACATACAGGTCTGTTGATATTTTGCCATCATTTTTATACACCCGCACATCCAAAAAATTAATCCTTTTTAAATCAACATGTGACGTAAATTGAGAGAGCTTGAATATTTGCTCAGCTCTATAAAGAAAGTATCTAAGGTCAAATGTGGCCCCTCCCAAAGCATGAAGACATCATCGATATAGCGGATCCAGCATCTACAATGTTGTATGAAATTTTGATTTTGATATACATATGTCTCCTCAAAGTTGTCTACAAAAATATTCGCATATGTAGGGGCCACATTTGACCCCATTGCCGTACCACAGCATTGCTCATAAAATTCATCCTGGAACATAAAATAATTTTTCTCCAAAGTAATTTTCAAAAGTGTAATGACCAATCGTTTTTGTGCTCCATCCCAGCAAGGATCCCTATGTAAACATTGTTCCACTGCTTCTATCCCCCCTCTATGTGGGATATTGGTATAGAGGCTTTCAATATCTAGTGTAACCAGATATGTCTCATCGCTAATTGGACCCAGTTGTTTTAATTTATTCAAAAAATTGCCAGTGTCTAAGACAAATGATTTTTGAGTCTCCACATATGGACGCAATACCTTGTCTAGGAATACCGCAATCGGGTTAAACACCGATTGTACCCCTGCCACTATTGGGCGCCCCGGAGGGTGCTCCAGATTTTTATGAATTTTGGGCAGGGTATACAATACAGGAGTAACCGGGTTGGGTTGCTTCAAAAACACTGCCAATTTCATGTCAATAACTTTGTTATCCACAGCTTCTTGTAAAATCCCATTCACCAATGCCTGTATTTTAGGTCATGGGTCAGTTGGAAGCAAAGTATATGTATTAGTATCTGCTAGCATGTTCTTAATGCCTTATACATAAAACATCCTATCCATGACCACCACTGCTCCACCCTTATCGGCGGGTTTAATTATTATATCCTTTCTAGCTTGTAGATTTTTCACGGCCATTTTTTCTGATTTGGTAAGATTAGATGTCTTATTATCGATTTTCCTTAATCTATACATATCTTCTAGTTTTTTTATATCCCCTTTAACCATGTTTATATAGGTATCCACCCCTTTATTCAATTTGTCAGGTGTAAAATCACTTTTTAGATGTAAGTCAAACATGGGTAAAGTAAACATATTTTCATACATATTACCTGACGTATCTTTTACATTTTCAACTGTCCCAAAATATGCTTTTAGTTTAATAGTTCTAAAGAATCGTGTTAATTCCAAATCCAAGTCAAAAAAATCCAGACTTGAGTCAGGGCAAAAGGATAATCCCTTTTGCAATATCTTATGTTCATCAGTTGTTAAAGTACAAGATGAAATATTTACCACCAACGAGCAGGACGTTTCCGTTCCCTCTGTGGCCGGTCTGGTTTCCCCTTTGCTCCTGTGCTTCCTGCCACCTCTCCTTCTCCTTCTGCTTGACTGTCGTCTTGTGAGCCACCTAAAAAATCCAGTGAATTTGATGAGGAGTCCGTGTCTGACCCCCTTGCTGTTGGCGCCATGTTTCTGGGCTCTTTCCTCCCATGTGTGTTGCCCCTGGGATTACCTCTCCATTGCCTCCGTGAGGTTTCCATGCGCATCCAGCGATACACTCTGCCGCTCTCATAGTCGACGCTATCGCGCTGATACTTCTGGCGCTTCCGCATCTCTACCTCTTCCTGGAATTGGCGCAGTGAGTTCTGCAGTTTACCACGTCCGACCTCAAACTTCTCGGCTGTCTCTGTGTTCCGCAGCTCTTGTTCCAGCACAGCTTTTTTCTCCACACAGGTGGGAAGCTCTTTTTGTATGCGCTCCATTAGAGCCAATTCAAGATCCAGCGAGCATTTATTTAGAATAGATTCCCATCGCTCTACAAAGCTTTCATCATCATGGAACATAGTGGGTCGTAAATGGGAGCGTAGGCCACGTGGGATCCGCTTCATTTTGTAGTATTCTGCCAAGGTCTTTAAATGCAGATCCAATGCAATAAAGCGTTTGCACTCTTTTTCCCATTCTCTGTATAAATTAATGGCATCTGGTTGGGATAAAAAGTCTCTTTGTGTAGAGACCGCAGTTAAAATCTTTGCCGCCTCCAATTCAGTATAGGCATAAGTAGTGGTTTTTTGAGACATCTTATCTCCTTTAGTCAATGCACGGATATGGTGAAATCTAGAACATATAGATAGACATCCAGCATTGGTTTTAAGCAGGCTTACTTCAAGGGGTGCACGCCAATTGATGTGTTCACCTTCACATTCTTTCAAACGACATGGAAAAGAGGTAGCAGCACTCCCATCATAGAATAAAACCGCCTTTATTTCAGAATTACATCTGGCACAGCAACGTTTCGGACCTCTTGGTCCTTTCTCAAGCTGACAAAGTATAAAAACTGCAGAGTGTAACTTCCTTAAATACCCACATTGGCAATGCCCTCTAGTGGTTGCACTTATCCACCAAATGTATTTTAAGCTTAACAGTAACCATCTGTAACCAATTACAATTATAATTACATTTTCAGATACAAAATACAAAGTTCACTTATTTGTTACATACAGGCTAACTTAGCTTTTTGTTGCTTCAATAGTCTCCAGTGGTCTCTAAAAGAGAAGCAAAGCAATGTGACATATTAAAATTAATTTTAAATCAATTTTAAAACAACCAGATTATCATATTTATAACAGAGGGTACAAATCATATTCCTTGTTTAAACCACCCGGCATGAGGGTGCCAAGCTTTCTAATCCAATTTGCCTCACATTTTAACAATTGTTTAACCCTGTCACCTCCTCTCCTGGGTCTGGGAATCTGTTGCAAAATCTGAAAATGCAATTGGGAAACAGCATGTCCAGCTTCTACAAAATGACCAGCTACAGGATTTTGTAATATCTTTCTCTTGATATCCGATTTGTGTTCACCTATTCTTTCTTTTGCCTGTCTGGTAGTTTGCCCAATATACATTAAGCCACATGGGCACTTTATTGCATAGACTACAAAAGTCGACAAGCATGTATAATATCCTTTGATTTTAAACATAGTGCCCTTATGTGGGTGGTATATGCTGTCCCCTTTAATGCAGCTATTACAATGTTTACATGAGAGGCATGGGTAGGTACCATTCTTTGTACCACAGAGTGTACCCTGTCTCAACGTCCTTCCTGCTCCAACATCGGCTCGCACTAGTTTGTCCCTAAGGGATTGTGCCCTCTTAAATGACCCACTTTCAAACAAATATGGGAGGATATCTTATCTAAATGTTCCTTTAAACTGATAAAATTACACAGCGAACATGAGGACACAATGGTCAATGAGCTCACAGAAAAAATTTAAAATGAAGAAGTCCTGTTAAAGATTGCCTAGAAGATACCTCTTTCATCCACAAGATGGATGAACACTTGGATAAATTAGAACAGGAAATGATTGCCAAGAAAAGACAGAAATTTATAAAAAATGTACATGATTTCAAAACAGGTAACATTTATAGATGGGGAAAGAAAAGTCAAAGATTCACATACAATCGATCGTATTCTGAACATGATCTAACGGGCACAGATCCGTCTGATGTAGAAACAAATGAAAATATTAAGGCTAATTCTGACCATCCAATTGATTCCCAATCCACCTAACACAAACATTTTTTTAGGTCTAGGAGACACAAGTGGACCAGAAGGGGATATAAGAGGGTTAAGAAACAGAGACAGATGGGGTTATCCCAGACAGAATATGTGGGAGAGAAACAGAGGGATGGATCATTGGAAATACAAGAGACATCAGAACTAAGTGTTATTAATTTAAGTGAACATGTATTGACAGACACACAAAAGGAGGTTCTTCAAAAAGGTCTTTTTCACCGAGTTCTAATGTCGATAAATTTACACTATACAAAGACTTATTTCTATTTTGCAGAAAATTACTGCTAAAGAAACATTTCTCCTCCAGTATTAATTCTAGAACCAATGAAATCAATCCCATATCACAATTATCAAGATAGGACAACCCATTTGATACTCATACTGCACAACAAATACTCAATGAATAAGACATGATGTTTGATTGTGCCTTACAAGATCTATGCTCCTTACTTAATGAGGACAATGTACCCCAGAGACAGTTTAAAGCACAAAGCACCTTTACTCCCACTGGCCAAATATGTCCTGCAGTACAAATATTTGGGGAATTGGTAATGAAAGACTTCAGCCTTTTACCCGATAAAGGTATTGATAATAACTTATATCATGCGGAGAGATGTGAAATCAACCAAATCAGTAAATGGGATGATGTTGTTATAAAGGCCGCTGACAAAGGAGGAAATATAGTCATATGGCCAAAAACCATATATATGGCTGAGGCCTTAAAACAACTGAGTGACAATATCTGCTATGAGAAACTTCATTTCAACCCTACAGATGTATATAGCAAAAAATATCACAAATTATTAAAAGATGCTAAAGATTCTGGAGTGCTATCGCCACAGGAGCACAAAGCACTAACTAATTTGAACCCAAGGATACCAACTTTCTACATGTTGCCAAAAATACATAAAAACAAAGATAAACCTCCAGGCCGACCAATTATATCTGGTAATGGCAATTTATGTGAAGTTGCCGGCCAATTCGTCGATACAAAATTACGTCCCTTTGTTTTATCACTGCCCTCCTATGTCAAATACACAGGAGATATCCTGCGAAAACTAAAAGACATCAGAGTAGGCAAAGAAACTATATTGGCAACTTGCGATGTTACATTGCTATATACATGTATCGACCACAAAATAGGTATCAAAGCAGTTTTTTTCAGACTTATAACATTTCTGTCTTACACACAATTATTTTGTCTTCAATGTCAGATACAAACACAGGGGACCGCCCTTTGCGCCCACCTATGTCAATTTATTTTTGGGATGGGGGGAACAGTATTATGTTTTCTCAGAAAAGACAGACCAATGGACCTGTAACATCAATCAATGGATACGCTATATTGATGATCTGCTTATCATATGGGACGGATCACATGAATCTCTACAGCAGTTCATCACTTTTTTGAAGACAATAAATTGAATCGCAAATTAACCTTTGTAGCTGATCTGCACCAAATTGACTTTTTGGTCATTAAGGATAAAAGTGGTTTCTTACAAACAGATATATACAGAAAGGAAACGGCAACCATCTCCAAATTACATTTCTCCAGCCACCATGCATATAATGTAAAGAAGGCCATCCCAATAGGGGAATTCCTGAGGATTAGGAGAAACTGTTCAGATGATACCAACTTTAAGAAAAAGAACTCATGAACTAGCAGACAGACTTAAAAAGCGTGGTTACGGTAACAAAACTATTAGAGAAGGATAAAGAAGGGCCTTCAAAACACCCAGATCACAAACTTTATGTTCCACAACGAAGGAGACCAATCCTGAAACTATAATATTTATTAAAGTTATAGGATCCCTTATCCGGAAACCCGATATCCAGAAAGCTCCGAATTACGGAATAGCTGTCTCCCATAGACTCCATTTTATCCAAATAATCCAAATTTTTTTAAATTATTTCCTTTTTCTCTGTGATAATAAAACAGTAGCTTGTACTTGATCCCAGTTAAGATATAATTAATCCTTATTGGAAGCAAAACCAGCCTATTGGGTTTATTTAATGTTTAAATTAATTTCTAGTAGACTTAAGGCTTGACAGTATAAGGGCATCTCTGCAACATATTAAGTGGGAAATGCTTTTCACAGGGTTAAACACAGAACAAAAATGGGAAGTCTTTAAAATGCTGCTTAATAAATATACTTGTCAGTATATTCCACTTGTAAGCAAGGAACGTCGTTGCAAAGCAAAACCTTTTTGGTTCAATAGAAGCGTTGCTTTTGAGGTGGGTAAGAAAAGACTTGCTTTTAAGGCTTTCAAGTTAGCTGGTACAGCCGAAACATTTATAAGGTACAAGGAGGCCAATAAATCATGCAAAGAAGCTATAAGGCAAGCTAAAATTGCTATAGAAAAGGATATTGCAGCAAGCAGTAAAAAAATTCCAAAATTATTTTTTAAATATGTTAATAGTAAAAAAATGAAGCAGGAAGGGGTCGGACCCTTACTATCAGAGGGGGGTCAGCTGGTAGATGAAAACAAAATAAAAGCGCAGATTCTGAACTCATATTTTTCATCTGTCTACACAAATGAGGAACCAGTAAGTGAATGTTTCCTTCTTAACAGTCCCAATTCTAGTAATACAACTAATGATGCATGGTTCACACATGAAGAAATTCAAAAGAGACTAGAACATGTTAAGATTAACAAAGGTCCAGGGCCAGATGGTATTCATCCCAGGGTAATTAGCGAGCTTAGCTCTGTGATTGCCAAACCTCTTTACTTAATTTTTCAGGATTTATTGAGATCAGGCATAGTGCCAAGAGAATGGCGAATTGCTAATGTGGTGCCTCTATTCAAAAAAGGATCCCGTTCTGAGCCTCAAAACTATAGGCCAGTTAGTCTGACGTCAGTGGTAGGAAAGCTTTTCGAAGGGTTAATAAAGGATAAGATACTGGACTTCATAGCAAATCATAATACTATGAGTTTGTGCCAGCATGGTTTTATGCATAATAGATCTTGCCAGACTAACTTAATTTCTTTTTTTTTTATCAACTGTTTATTTATTAAAGATCACATAAAGAAAAAGAAGAAATACATAGGTACATATTCTGTTTGGAGAATGCACAGCAATAGCATACAATATATACCAGAATATGGACCGACAGTATTTGTGATAAACATAGAAGAGACATAAGAAATTAAATAAACAATAAAAAATAATAAAAATAAAATAAAAAAATAAAAAAAAGGGAAAAAAGAAGAAACATCATGTGGTACAATGCGCTCCAGTTCGCCCCATGGAACCGGTATAGCCTCCCAATATTACACTTGTGGCTTCATGATGTGGCAGCATTACCAGATGCAAGGTAAGTAAGAAAAAAGGGAAATTATTACAAATGTACCCAGTCTCTGTTCCACTAATTACCCCTCACCAAGCAACTCCTTGTAATATTAGTTCCACAGAAACCAATCTTCCTCTGCTGCTAGCGAGGTGCTATGTAATTTGGCAGTGAGGTGCTCCATACGTCGAACATGCTCGATTTTATTAATTAGGTCCCATAAAGATGGAGGTGAAGGGTCCTTCCACAGTGCTGCTATCAAACACCTTGCCACAGTAAATATACAAATTAACACCTTCCGTGTCCTTTTCCCTACACCCAAAACTGGGTGGCCTAATAAATGAGTCAAAGGCTCACTCGGAAGTTCCAAACAAGTAGCTTTTTTCACCAAGACTTGTACCGTGGACCACAGAATCATTATTTGGGGGCATGTCCAGAACATATGAAACAGCGTTGCTGGTGTGGTACCACATCTCCAACAGCTTGGTGAAACAGCAGGGAAAAGTCTATGCAACAGGGCTGGGGTATGATACCACCTAAACAAAACCTTATAAATATTTTCTTTAATAGTCGTACAGATAGAGGTCTTAGTGGCATTAATCCAAATACATTCCCATTGATCAATTGTAAGAGGAGTCCCCAAATCTCTCTCCCATTGTTGCATGTATGAGTGGGGGTGACCATCCACATCATGTACCACTAGTTCCTTATATATAAAGGAGATATGACCCTTCCTCTCCCCTGCTTTAATACATAAACGCTCAAATGGGGTCAACTCAGGAAGTTTCATTGTCCCACATACCGATTTCACATAATGCCTCAATTGAAAGTACTCATAATCCTTAAGCTCACATAGCTCAAACCTGTATCAGCTGTTGCTTGTACAAAAAATTCTTGGTTTGCATATCAAATAGATGGACAAGTTGATATGCTACCGTATGTTGCCAAAGCTGAACAAAGTGCTTCTCCAACCCTAAGGGAAAAGCGTCGTGGAAGAGAAAGGGGGTAAGGAAACTTGCCCTATCCGCTGGGACTAATTTGTTTTTGCATTCAGACCAAATTTGTTTCGTGAATAATATAGTCCGGGGGGCTAATTTCCCCAGTTTGACAGTCTGTTTGGTCCATAGCAAGGTGCTCGGATGTATAGGGGCAAGAGCTAGCTTCTCAATTTCCATCCACTTGGTATATGCAAATTTAAAGGACCACTGTACAGCTTGCCTAACCTGTGTAGCCAGGTAGTATGCGTAAAAGTCTGGGACATCTAAACCTCCTTGAATCCTTCGGCGTTGTAGAATAGTTCTACGTATTCTCTGTCTCAACTTAATTTCTTTTTATGAGAATGTAAGTAGAGACCTCGATTCTGGGATGGCAGTGGATGTGATTTACTTAGACTTTGCTAAAGCATTTGATACAGTGCCACACAAAAGGTTACTGGTTAAATTAAGGAATGTTGGCCTGGAACATAGTATTTGTACCTGGATAGAGAACTGGCTAAAAGATAGACTACAAAGAGGGGTGGTAAATGGAACATTTTCTAATTGGACCAGTGTTGTTAGTGGAGTACCGCAGGGCTCTGTACTAGGTCCCTTGCTTTTCAACTTGTTTATTAATGACCTGGAGGTGGGCATCGAAAGTACTGTTTCTATTTTTGCAGATGATACTAAATTGTGCAGAACTATAGGTTCCATGCAGGATGCTGCCACTTTGCAGAGTGATTTGTCTAAACTGGAAAACTGGGCAGCAAACTGGAAAATGAGGTACAATGTTGATAAATGCAAGGTTATGCACTTTGGCAAAAATAATATAAATGCAAGTTATACACTAAATGGCAGTGTGTTGGGAGTTTCCTTAAATGAGAAGGATCTAGGGATCTTTGTAGATAACACGTTGTCTAATTCTGGGCAGTGTCATTCTGTGATTACTAAAGCAAATAAAGTTCTGTCTTGCATAAAAAAGGGCATTAACTCAAGGGATGAAAACATAATTATGCCTCTTTATAGGTCCCTGGTAAGGCCTCATCTGGAGTATGCAGTTCAGTTTTGGAGTCCAGTCCTTAAGAGGGATATAAATGAGCTGGAGAGAGTGCAGAGACGTGCAACAAAATTGGTTAGAGGGACAGAAGACTTAAATTATGAGGGTAGACTGTCAAGGTTGGGGTTGTTTTCTCTGGAAAAAAGGCGCTTGCGAGGGGACATGATTACACTTTACAAGTACATTAGAGGACATTATAGATAAATGGCAGGGGACTTTTTTACCCATAAAGAGGATCACCGTACCAGAGGCCACCCCTTTAGACTAGAAGAAAAGAACTTTCATTTGAAGCAACGTAGGGGGTTCTTCACAGTCAGGACAGGGAGGTTGTGGAATGCACTGCTGGGTGATGTTGTGATGGCTGATTCAGTTAATGCCTTTAAGAATGGCTTGGATGATTTTTTGGACAGACATAATATCAAAGGCTATTGTGATACTGAGCTCTATAGTTAGTATAGGTATGGGTAGATAGAATTTGATTAAAAGTAGGGAGGGGTGTATGTATGGATGCTGGGTTTTCATTTGGAGGCGTTGAACTTGATGGACTTTGTCTTTTTTCAACCCAATTTAACTATGTAACTATGTATGAAGACCCAAATTACAGAAACATCCGTTATCCGGAAAACCCCAGGTCCCGAGCATTCTGGATAACAGGTCCCATACCTGTACTACGTATTGTAACCAGTGGCATGCTATTAAAACAATTCTAAAAAAAAACACTGGCCAATTTTACATACTGATACAGGGCTTTCCAACCATATTAAAGAGATTCCACAGATCACTTAGAGACGAGCCTCTAATTTACAAGACAAACTAATACGCAGTCATTTCTGTAACAGTAAAAACAAGTTATAAACAAGGGACTATAATCAGGGTACTTTTCCCTGTGGAACATTTAACATCTGTCCTTTTGTTGTAAACACTAAAAAAATTGTACATAGGTTTAGAAAAGTATACCATCTTAGACATTGGAGCAATTGCAACACAGCAGGGGTGATCTATATGATCACATGTCCTTGCAAACTAGGCAAAACCAAGAGAGCTTTGAAGAAACGAATTTTGGAACATCTGTCAAGTATTAAATCCACCTATACTGTGATGAACAAAATGCAGACACAAAACCTGAACAGGACAGAAATGGAAACCAATAAAAATAAAAAAGTGAGCCCACTTGGAAAACACTTCTATTTACATCATAATGGAAAATTGGAGGGAATAGAAATTACTCTTAGAAAATGTATCTTTGGGCATCAGAAAGGGTGATTTTTATCGGGAACTAGTATATAGATGAATATATAAACTTAACACCTTGATCCTTTGCAGATTGAATGAAAGCCTGTCACTACACACTTTCATTGGTCAATGATAATTGATCTAAAATCATAATACAATATCGGCTTAGATATAATCTGCTAGAATTTGACAAGTTATCCCCCTCATCTGTATAAATTAACACATCCCTCTATATGCTAAATACATAATAACACATCGACTAGTTTAGTATTATGCTTTGATTAACTTTTCTGGTACTGCAAGACATTCTAAAATAAACACACACAAATAAATGTATAATTTTGGATTGGTAATACTATTGTTTTTTTGCGCATGATACTCCGATCCAGTGGATGCACAGTGGAATTGCAGTTATTGCGCATTCCTTACCATTTAAATTACAGCAGAATTCGGCACTAGGACCCTGAAGAAACCGGAGAATTACCTAATGATCACATGACTACTGACAACCAATGGGCGCAACCGATAGGATGTAAATATCGCGAGACTTGGGCGCCATTTTGCTTTTGAGAAAGCCTATACAGGCAAAATGTACATCAAGCGTTTGTGCTATTGAGCGGTTTAAGGGTGGGTGGAGGAGGCACTCTGGAGGGTGGGCTGAATGGTGGCAGCAGTTTCTCTCTAATAATGGAGGTAGCATTGGACAGACCAGTGATGTTGTTACCAGCACTCGCACAGACTTAATTTTGGGCCTTGCCAGTTTCCAATTTTTGGTGTTGCATTTGCACTAGTGATAGGGAATAGGCCACACTTACTTAGGTGCCTCTGAGAGGACAAAGCGCCAGTCACTCTATGCACACCATATTGGAAACATATGTCTGTATAATACTGCAAGGTACAGTACACTGAGTCTGTTCTCTGTTTATATGCACTACCTTTGGTTATTTAACCTATTGTGTTCATGTCCAAACTTTTGGTGTTGCTTTAACACAAGACGTAGGGAATAGGCTATATCTTCTACTTTAACTAATGCTATTATGCAGAGAGGCACAGGATCCTCAATACTATGACTGGAGGTAAACAAGTTAGGGACCACCATATCGGGTCCACCTTGACGTGGTATGGTGGCTTTTCAACTTTATGATCATAACTTTGTAACTAAAAACCCCTGTCTTTGTGAACACATGCATTTGCATATCTACTAAATTACTTAGACAGGGGCCCAGGGAATGTGCACTGACCCGTTTGATTATGTCAGTGGCACTTCCCTTATACTTATATACATTTCTACTTAGCAATGCGGGTGCTCCCACAACCCCCCTTTTGTATTTGCTTGTATAGCCTAAAGCTTTGGCTAAGCTACCCACCCCTATCAATTAATTGTGGCCCTATGTTTTTAACTGCACCATATTAATACACTTTTTTTTAAAAAAAATGGGCGTTGGTTTGGGCAATCACTCTCTCTTAAAAGCTGCAAGTCGGCAGCGGGGGAGGATTAAGCCCTCACACAGAAACCAAGGTTCAGCAGACTTCTACTTTAACTAATGCTATTATGCAGAGAGGCACAGGATCCTCAATACTATGACTGGAGTTAAACAAGTTAGGGACCGCCATATGGGGTTTACCTTGATGTGGTATGGTGGCTTTTCAAATTTATGATCATAACTTTGTAACTAAAAACCCCTGTCTTTGTGAACACATGCATTTGCATATCTACTATATTACATAGACAGGGGCCCAGGGAATGTGCACTGACCCATTTGGTTATGTCAGTGGCACTTCCCTTATACTTGTATACATTTCTACTTAGCAATGTGGGTGCTCCCACAACCCCCCTTTTGTATTTGCTCTTATAGCTTGAAGCTTTTGCTAAGCTTCCTGTGGTTTGTAGCACCCCCATACCCACCCCTATCAATTAATTGTGGCCCTATGTTTTTAACAGCACCATATTAATACACTTTTTTTAAAAGTTTGCACTCATCAAAAACAAGTTCCAAATTACGTACACAATCTAATTATATTATTAATAAGGCTGTGCGACCTTGTTAGCTCTTCTTTGCAATTCCTTTCTTTTTCGTACAAATTCATGTGTGTACAGTGAAGACAGAACTATTTCTTTGCCCAATACACACAATTGTCTGCATGCTGGTTGCCTCAGCACCAGTATTATGACAAGACAACTTCTGATATTAGGCTAGTACTTTGAAGAAGTAATACCTGCATACCCTTTAACAACTTTATTTATGTATTAATCAACCTTCATTTGTTATAGGGATTACAGTTACATTTGTTAGTTTCTGCCACAGCTAAACACCTTTTCACATGTGTCACTCATTAGTATTCAGGTATCAGGGATTTAAGTGTGACAAACCATAATCCATGTGCCTCCAGACAAAGGGACAATACTGCATACTTTATAACATCTTTGTCTGGGAATGGCACCAACTGCAGATGTGTATTACATCTTTTATGACAAGAAGTTAGAATTGATCTGAGTTTTGTATAAAATCTGTACTTTTCTTTTCGAGCTTTAGTTTGGTAAATTATTTCAATAGAAAAGAACAGAAAGTAGTTCTTTGTACAAATATATACGGTTTATACATGTTCTTATATTAGGGTGTGTGTGTATTTTACTTTTTTAGATAGTATGTAAGAGACATGTATATAGATATATATGTCAGATGGGGAAATATATATATATATATATATATATATATATATATATATATATATATATATATATATATATATATAATTTCCCCATCTGACATATCCAGCAGACAACCAATCTCTTCAACCACTCCTCTGCTGAATGTGCTTCTTTTTTAATCCTAAAAACAAAATTTGATAGATTCCCCATCTAAAAAACTTTTGAATTGAGAAAAAAACAAATTCGCTGGGTTTTGCAAATCAGAATTTCTGCATTCTACGCTTGTTGAATTTCTTTGAATTTTGGAACGTGGACTCTCCACGAGATGGGTAAACAGGAAGCACTTTGACTCTCTCTCTCAGATTCACGGTTCAAAAGTGGTATTGTGCCACCAGTGGTATTGTGCCAAGGGTCTTAGCATGGCATAAAGTTCCATACAAAACCTTTGATCTAGAATTTATCAGGGGACCCTAAAACATGATCTCCAGCACAAAAAAAAAAAACATTTTTGAGATTTTTTTTTACCCGAAAGAGTCAGCCTTTGCAATGGGAACACACAAAATGTATAATTAAAGGAACATTTATTAAGACACTTGAAGGCAAATTAATTTTATTTCCGGTTCCAAACAAACACCCCTCCATAAAAAAAAAACATCCCTAGCATAATATTGCTTATGCTTGAAATCCTCCTCGACACCATTGATGGTTTCAAATAATTAATGCATAATCTGGACCAGTCATTAGAAATGCTGCACAAGCCAAAGTAGTCCATGGTTTCCCCATTTGACATATCTGGCAGACCACATATCTCTTCAAACGCTCCACTGCTGAATGTGCTTCTTTTTTAATCCTAAAAACAAAATTATATATATTAATATATTACTATTATAACTGCGTTGAGCTGTTGTTCAATAGAGAAAATAAGGAACAAAGGGGTATGAAAGAGAGAATGATAAATGATGTAGTTGTATCAGTATAAAATAGCTGTACTTATCTTTTTTTGGATGAATGTATGACCTTTCGAATATCCAAGTTGTCCTTCTTTGTAGTCCTAGTCTGGGACTGGCAGAGCAAGGTCATCTAGGCTCACAGATTTCCAAAATGTCCCTTGTCCTTGGTAAGTTCTTCCATGGAAAGCTTTGGATGAATCTCTTTACTTTTTCTTCATCTGGATTTTCATTTTTCAGAAGGCCTAGTATGCGGGCTGAAGATGATAGAGGAAGATAATTATTATGTATTGATATGGAAACAGATACAAACATCTCTATTTGATAATTCAAGATCCAGAAATCCAGAGACTTACCAGCAACAAAATCCACTCTAATTGTGTTCTGCTGTTTCCTCCACCGATCATAGCAATAATGGCCATACTCGAGGGAAAAAGCTAACCCTGCCTTTAGGCAAGGAGGGCTAGCATAAAGGGTGACTGGTCGCGTCTTTTTTAATTTCTTGAAAGCTTCTTCCTTCTTTACTCGAGAGACCAGTGGTGCTTCTTTTCCATTGTCCGGCTTGGCACCTGTTAAATTGATAATGAAAAAGTAACTGGTTAAAAGCTGAAACAGTACTACAGTTGGTAAGAATGTAAGCATCTACCAATATACCCCTGATGGCCAGAGTATCTAAGAAGATATAACAAAAAATGGAATTTGCAGACCAGATGTCTAAACTTACCTCTTATGAAGCCGACGAATGTTGCTTGTCACTTTATGTATGGGTTTGCCCGTTGAAGAGATAAAAAAATTCTTAGGATTTTCTTTTTCTTCTTTTTCTTTTTCAAACTTTTTGGTCACAGACTGTGTCCTCCTGCACCACTCTTCAACCTACAATAAATAAGACACAACGATTGGTAAAATGACAAACAGTGCAATATAACAGTGAGAAACAGAACACAAAAAGCATGGCAGTGGAAGAATGCAAAGTGGATACTCTCAGACATATTCACAACAACTCCTGGTCACTGGAGGTGCTTTAGAACAATCAGGGCTTCAAGGTAATAAAGGACACAGTAATTCATGGTAATCTTCGTATCATTCAGGAATGAGAATAATGCCTTGGAGGGGTCTGCAAAGTATAGGAATCTGGCAACATTGCCAACCTAAAATTAGACATAAGAAAGAAATTGTTAAAAAAAAGAAATGTGCAGATCAGCAAAATAACAGAGTAAAACAACAATCACTACATACACAGGTGTGAATCTGACCTGTTGAGACCATCTTTTAATTCTTAATTCAAGATGCAGATATTTTTGGAAAGCGGACAGAATTTCGCAGTCAAATGAATTTTTTGTACATTCCTGCAGCTTTCATTCTTTTCTTAAGCTTAACGATATCTGAATCAGTCTCGTTCTAAGTCCAAAAAAAAATACATTTAGAAATTATTAAAATATGTACAAGTATTACAGCGCAGACAGGAGAACCTTAAATATGCTAATGTAAACAAACTTACTGGTCCATCTTTTCATCATTTTCATCATGTTCATCAATGGGGTCTGAATTTGTCTCCTTATCTGATTCATTGGAGCTATAATAAAAATCAACCAAAGTTTATATTGAAAAATGCAAACATATTAAGATGTAGACATGTGTAGTTTAGATTAGCATTACATATGTCAACTATACTTACAGGTCCATCTCTAGCTCAGGTCATTTCAGGTTTCCAAATAACACACAATCTAATTATAGTATTAATAAGGCTGTGCGACCTCGTTAGCTCTTCTTTGCAGCTCCTTGGTTTTTGGTACAAATTCATGTTCATTTTTAAGAGCTGTCTGCACGTCTAATATTAAAGGACTTCTAAACAGTGGTGATGGGTGGTTAGAAGGTGCAGAAAAACCAAAAAACCCAATTTGTAATTTTCCTTTTAGGTTTAACAAAACCCTGAACGGGGATAAACCTTCATTTCCAGCACATAGCTCCTCATCACCACTATTATCTTACTACATCCATCTAGACCAGATAAACATGTCCTCTTTACAATCCCGCATTGGAAAATAGGAGGGTAAAATGTTAGAAACCTTTTCTCGGGATAAAACTGATTCCCAATTACAATCTGATCAGACACTAATGACATTGTTAAATGAATATCGGGGAGATAATGTTAAATTTCTAAAAGCTTGGTGGAATAAATCCACCTAAATGAAATACCTGGAGGATCAGATTATTCCCAGGGGCCTAAGAGTCAAATTATTCCCGGCCTTCATTACCAATGCACCCACTTTCAAACAAAGATGGGAGGATATCTTATCTAAATGTTCCTTTGAACTGATAAAATTGCTCAGCGAACATGAGGACACAATGGTCAATGAGCTCACAGAAAA
Organism: Xenopus laevis; assembly: GCF_017654675.1. Taxonomy (NCBI): domain Eukaryota; kingdom Metazoa; phylum Chordata; class Amphibia; order Anura; family Pipidae; genus Xenopus; species Xenopus laevis. The sequence continues at coordinate 15,546,595 of NC_054375.1, read as the reverse complement.
AATTAAAAATGAAGAAGTCTTGTTACAAGAGTATAAAGATTGCCTAGAAGATACCTCTTTCATCCACAAGATGGATGAACACTTGGATAAATTAGAACAAGAAACGATTGCCAAGAAAAGACAGAAATTTATGAGAGATGTACATGATTTCAAAACAGGTAACATTTATAGATGGGGAAAAGAAAAGTGAAAGATACACACACAATTGATCGTATTCTGAACATGTTCTAACAGGCACAGATACACATCTGATGTAGAAACAAATGAAAACATTAAGGCTAATTCTGACCATCCAATTGATTCCCAATCCACCGATGATTCTACTTCTAACACAAACAGTTTTTTAGGCCTAGGAGACACAAGCGGACCAGAAGGGGATATAAGAAGGTTAAGAAACAGAGACAGATGGGGTTATCTCAGACAGAATATGTGGGAGAGAAACAGAGGGAGGGATCATTGGAAATACAAGAGACATCAGAACTAAGTGTTATTAATTTAAGTGAACATGTATTGACAGACACACAAAAGGAGGTTCTTCAAAAAGGTCTGTCTTTTTCACCGAGTTCTAATGTCGATAAATTTACACTATACAAAGACTTATTTCTATTTTGCTGAAAATTATTGCTAAAGAAACATTTCTCCTCCAGTAATAATTCTAGAACCAATGAATTCAATCCCATATCACAATTATAAAGATGGGACAACCTATTTGATTCTCATACTGCACAACAAATACTCAATGAAGAAGACATGATGTTTGATTGTGCCTTACACGATCTATGCTCCTTACTTAATGAGGACAATGTACCCCAGAGACAGTTTAAAGCACAAAGCACCTTTACTCCCACTGGCCAAATATGTCCTGCTATACAAATATTTGGGGAATTGGTAATGAAAGACTTCAGCCTTTTACCCGATAAAGGTATTCACAATAATTTATCTCATGCGGAGAGATGTGAAATCAACCAAATCAGTGAATGGGATGATGTTGTTATAAAGGGCGCTGACAAAGGGGGAAATATAGTCATATGGCCAAAAACCATTTATATGGCTGAGGCCTTAAAACAACTGAGTGACAATATCTGCGATGAGAAACTTCATTACGACCCTACAGATGTATTTAGCAAAAAATATCACAAATTATTAAAAGATGCTAAAGATTCTGGAGTGCTATCGCCACAGGAGCACAAAGCACTAACTAATTTGAACCCGAGGATACCCACTTTCTACATTTTGCCAAAAATACATAAAAACAAAGATAAACCTCCAGGCCGACCAATTATATCTGGTAATGGCAACTTATGTGAAGTTGCCAGCCAATTCATCGATACAAAATGATGTCCCTTCATTTCATCACTGCCCTCCTATGTCAAAGACACAGGAGATGTCCTGCGAAAACTAAGACATCAGAGTAAGCAAAGAAACTATATTGGCAACTTGCGATGTTACATCGCTATATAACTGTATCGACCACAAAATAGGTATCAAAGCAGTTAATGCTTTTCTCGAAAGTGAAAGTGATTTTGGCATAGACTTCAGAACTTTTCTTTCAGACTTATTACATTTTTGTCTTAGACACAATTATTTTGTCTTCAATGACAGATACTACTTACAAACACAGGGGACCGCCCTTTGCGCCCACCTATGTCAATTTATTTTTGGGATGGTGGGAAAAGTATTGTGTTTTCTCTGAAAACACAGACCAATGGACCTGTAGCATCAATCAATGGATATGCTATATTGATGATCTGCTTATCATATGGGACGGATCACATGAATCTCTACAGCAGTTCATCACTTTTTTGAATGACAATAAATTTATCTCAAATTAACCTTTTGTAGCTGATCTGCACCAAATTGACTTTTTGGACATTACTATAATAAAGGATAAAAGTGGTTTCTTACAAATAGATATATACAGAAAGGAAACGGAAACAAACTCCACATTACATTTCTCCAGCCACCTTGCATATAATGTAAAGAAGGCCATCCCAATAGTGGATAGGCCCACCCTTGGTAATTCCAACCAGAGAAGCATGGGATTTCCATCACCTGAGATACCTGTTTATATACATCTACATTAAAAGGGCACTGAAGCAGGATGTGGTCCATAGTCTCCACCATTCCCACACATTCCTCACATGGACAACCACGATCATTATACGATCATGTACTTCAGATTCCAATTAACATAGAGCTTTCCATGGAAAGAACGCCAAACGATATCCCTGAACTTATTAGGGACCCTCTGGGAATTAACTACAGAGAGCCTTGATCTTACCATCTCGTTTGGACAATCCTTTAAGGCTAGTGGTGCATGAAAGTAGGAAGACAAAACTCTCCAGTCTCTCCCTCCTATGAGCAGTTCTAATCTCCCCAACAGTCACACACCACCTCCTAAGGATTTTCAAGCCCACTGCAACATAAAGCGGGATAGTGCCACGAAGAACACGTACACTCTTTACCAAGCCACCATCTAACCAATCTTTAAGGAAAAGAGAAACCTTGAAGATCTCTACCCACAAAGGAGCCTTCTCATCTAAGAGGTTAGAAAAACTGTACTTATCAAAGGTGTTTACAAAAAACACCACAGGGTTAATCATACTAAGACCCCCCTCGCTCCTTTGCAGATAAGTAACGTTACGTTTGATGAGGTTGGACCTGTTTCCCCATAACAGTTGAAAAAACAGACCATTGATCTTTCCATAGAGAGACTCAGGCAAAAGACATATATAGCTGACATAAAGAAAGACCGGGACCAGGTAAGTTTTAATTAGATCAACCTTTTCTCTCAGGGTATATTTCAACCCCTTCCAGCGGCTAACCAAGGACAAAGCTCTCCCCATACATTTCTCCCAATTTAGCTTGGCATAATCACCATGGTCGAAAGTGATACCTAAGATCTTAATTTGAGATTGGGCCTCAGGGGAAAACATCCAAGAGGACAAAGGCAGGGTCCCCCTTCCCCAACCAAAAAGCTTCACACTTGTTCCTGTTTATCAAGGACCCTAAGGCCCTCGAATAGTCCTCTAGCACAGGAACCACGGTTTCAGCTTCCCCATCACTGGAGACGACTACCGTGACATCATCTGCATAGGCAGCAATCTTTAGAGCCTTACCAGGAGACAAGGGGACCCCCATCAACACGCCACCATCTAACCCCCTCAAGAGGGGATCAATAGCAAATGCATACAGCAGGGGGCTCAAAGGACACCCCTGCCTCAGCCCCGATAAGACTCCAAAGGAGCCCCCAGACCAGCCGTTCACAAGAGGGAAGCTTATAGCCCCATTGTACAAGATCTTAAACCAATTTATGAATTTCCCTGGGAGGCCGTATTTTTCAAGGAGTAACCAGAGATGATTGACTCTATCAAAAGCTTTAGACTGACCCAATGCCAGCAAGTACTTACCCCATTCACAAGCCTTACACCGCTGTAATACCTCCCGGATGCCAAGGACAGCTGAAAAACAGCTTCGGCCTTCAACCGTGCAATGCTGAGAAGGGGACAGAAGCCTCTCTGAAAAAGAAAAAAGGCGATTAAACATGACTTTTGCCAAAAGGGCTATGGGGCGCCAATTCTCAACCTTAGTCTGATCCAGACCCTTGGACAGCAAGATTAGGGCCGAGCGTCTCATAGAGGAAGGGAGTTAGACCCTCTTTCAGGGAGCTATTAAAAACCTCTATGAGATGAGGAGCCAAGAGGTCAACAAACTCCTTATAAAATTCGGCTGTTAAGACATCAGGCCCTGGAGTCTTTTTTAAATTTAGACTATCAACCGCCTTGACCTCATCCACCATTATCACACTGCCCAACTCATCAAAGGCACCCCTCACATCTCCAATTCCTGGAGTTCCACCTAGAAAAGAAGACATATTAGATCTGGAAAGTTCTTGCCCTTTTAAGAATTCAGCATAGTAATTTTTAACAATTCTGAGAATGCTAGTGGCCGAAGTCTCAAGCACCCCATCCTTCTTCCACAAGCCTTGTACAGACTTACGAACAGAAGCTTCCTGGCAATTCTGAAAAGGGTCAGGAGAGTGGTATTTATCCCTTTCCTGAACCAAGGAAGACAATTTGTCATACTGGTATTTTCTCATCAGGACCCAAACTTTGGCATCCTTCCCACCAGGGCCCCCATCAGACACTAACCTGTCCAATTTTCTCCTCAGAGATTGGTAGACACGTTCGCTATCAATCTGGATCATATTTGCTAGGCCTCGAAAGAGTCTTACTGCCTTTCAATCAGTAATTTACACACCTGTAAGCGTAGTGTAGCTAGTCCGACTGCCTCTCAGGTGCTCCGTCCATACACCTACATATACCAATGTAAATTCAAATAGGAGGACAGAAGGACAATATGCAGGATGACTGCTAATGTGCAATTTATTGCTTATCCACACGACATGTTTCGGGCGTCACAGGCCCTTTTTCAAGAGTCTTACTGCCCTCTTCTTGACCATCTCCCACCACTCAGCTTTAGTGTTGCAAAACCCCACTAAAGATACCTGGGCTTGATAGAAGTCCAAAAAGGATTGCTTGACAAATTCCTTCCCCAGAAGTGTCGAATTAAGAGATTGTTTGTCCATATATTGCAATATATTTAAGCTGGCCAACTACGTCCAAGTCATCCCATATCTGGCCAGTCCTACGCTTAATTTTCATCTGATTCATTAAGAATTCAATTGCTTAATTATACATTTTACAAAGGGACTAAGTTTTACCTGCAACTTACTAGCTGCTTTCTTCTTAATGAATCAGATGAAAATTAAGCGTAGGACTGGCCAGATATGGGATGACTTGGACGTAGTTGGCCAGCTTAAATATATTGCAATATATGGACAAACAATCCCTGTGTTGTTTAAAGGGTAAGGCATTTTTTAGTAGCAGTATGCACAAAATGTCTTTGTCTTAAATATATTGATAATGGGTTGAGTGCAGAGGACCTCTTGTAGTTGACTATATGTATTTTGTGGTCACACCCTCATTGCACCCCCGCCTAATGGTTTTAAAAAATAGTGGTGAGCACAACTTTCCCTTGTTTGTTATAGTTATACATGAGCAGTGACCAGCTCTATGTTGTAGCTCCCACCCCTCCCAGCTATAGTCAGGTGATCCCACTGGTGTCTAATAAAAGGGCAGCCAAGTTTGGGAGTTTTACTTTGAAAGCAGCTAGTAAGTTGCAGGTAAAACTTAGTCCCTTTGTAAAATGTATAATTAAGCAATTGAATTCTTAATGAATCAGATGAAAATTAAGCGTAGGACTGGCCAGATATGGGATGACTTTGACGTAGTTGGCCAGCTTAAATATATTGCAATATATGGACAAACAATCCCTGTGTTGTTTAAAGGGTAAGGCATTTTTTAGTAGCAGTATGCACAAAATGTCTTTGTCTTAAATATATTGATAATGGGTTGAGTGCAGAGGACCTCTTGTAGTTGACTATATGTATTTTGTGGTCACACCCTCATTGCACCCCCGCCTAATGGTTTTTAAAAATAGTGGTGAGCACAACTTTCCCTTGTTTGTTATCTATATATATATATATATATATATCTATATCTATATATATCTATATCTATATATATCTATATCTCTATATATCTATATATCTCTATCTCCTCTCTCTCTCTCTCTCTCTCTCTCTCTCTCTCTCTCTCTCTCTCTCTCTCTCTCTCTCTCTCTCTCTCTCTCTCTCTCTCTCTCTCTCTCTCTCTATATCTATATATATATATATATATATCTCTATATATCCACAAGTAGTTTGTGATGAAGAACCCCTCCAAACCCTCCTTAAAGTTCCTGGATGATACAATGAAGGCAGTGGCTTTTTTAAATAATCATTTATTTAAAACTTTAAGGACAAGTTAACATTTTATTCCCTGTTCCAGAGGGAGGCGAAAACAAAAACCCAGCTTGTTTTAATTCATGCTGGGAGAAAAAATTCCTCCCTGACCCCACTTATGGCGATCGGATGATGTCCCTGGAAAAAAATTAGTCTTTAACGTGTTGTCATTATTTACAATCAAAATGTGTCCATGTTTTCAGTCTCTTCCATCTCTTCACTATTGTCCCGACTTGTGGTGATCAGATGTTTTCCCTGGTCCAAACTGATTCTTTAACGTGTTGTCATTGTCAATTTCTTCCATACTTTCAGTCGCTTTCATCTCTTCGCTACTGTCTTTGCTTATTTCTTGAAACCTAAAAAAAATAACATTACTTACATTTCTGCTGACCAATCAACAGTGGAGAGAGAGGGGGAGAGAGAGAGGGGGAGAGAGAGAGGGGGAGAGAGGGGGATGTTGGGTCAGAGGAAGCATAGATAATTAATAATAAATTAATAAATGTACATATCTTTTAAAAGTGACGTCAGAGTATTGTTCCATACTTTCAGTCGCTTCCATCTCTTCACTACTGTCTTTGCTTATTTCTTGAAGCCTAAAAAAAATAACATTTCTTACATTTCTGCTGACCAAACAATCAACAGTGGGGAGAGAGGGAGAGAGATGGGAGAGGGGAGAGAGAGATGGGAGATGGGAGAGGGGAGAGGGAGAGAGAGAGCAGGAGAAATGGAAGTTGGGTCAGAGGAAGCATAGATAATGTATATATCTTTTAAAAGTGACATGAGAGAGAGAGAGAGAGAGAGAGAAAGAGAGAGAGCAGGAGAAATGGAAGTTGGGTCAGAGGAAGCATAGATAATTAATAATAAATGTACATATCTTGTAACCAAAGACTTACATGTCCTTTTTTAACGTAATGAAGCTATTTTCTTCAGAATATCGGGTATCCTTGGCATGTTGACGTTTCACTGGCATCATCTGTAAAAACCTTTTGATCTGTGCCTTATAATGTTCCCGATTCTGGAAATGCTCTATTTATTAAAGAAAGAGAAATGTTAAATGAATAAATCTCTGTTACTGTCTGTCCATGTGTAAACAGTTTGTGCATAAGTTTCATTTGGAAATCCATAGCAATCTTACCGGCGACATAGTTCCTTCGCATTAAATTTTGAGATTTTCTCCATCGGTCAGACAGGTATACCCAATGCTCTGGAGAAAGATCCCTCCATTTTTTAAGTCTGGAGGATCACTATTTATTCTTATTGGGAATATCTCCTTTGCAATTACACTGAACAGATCTTCTCTGAAAGGCCTGCCTTGATCACGACTTTTTTGTGTTACAGGATGTGCGAAGTAATTCTTTCCTTTAAAAACAAAGCACACACATTTAAGCAGACGGTTTCATGTGTTACAGAGTGATACAAGCGGCATAGTTGAAGAAGTAAATTAGAGACATAGAGAAGTAGAAAAGCCACATAACTGGAAGTTTAAAACGTAGAGTAAAAAGAGGAGACATATAAAGGTGTAAAATTGGCAGTGGAGAGATATGACTTACGCTTCCTTCTGTTTGGTGTGTTTCTGGACTTCTTCTGGTTTGTTGCTTGGAACACCTGAGGTTCTTCAGTTCTTTAAAACAATGTACAAATATTTAAGCAGATTGTTTTAGGATTTAACACAGACAGAGACAAAGGGGCATGACCGGAGGGAAAGTTGGAGAGAACTAGAAAAGAATAGCCACAAAGTAAGAGAAGGCAGTGATACAGGATGGAGTAAAATGACAAATGAGACATATAACTCACGCATCCTCCTCTTGGTCTGTTTCTCTTCCGTTTTGCTTCTTGAATGGGGCGTGCTTGGTTTTTTAGTTCTATAACAATAAACATACCAGTTTATTATTTGTAACCTGCTTGTGAACACAGAATAAAGCAGAGAAACGGAGAACCAAAGAATAAAAAGGATAGAAATGCATGCTCCCTCCTGTTGGTGTTTTCCTGAATGTCTGCATAGTCCTTCAGCATTTTTTTTAAAATGAAAACATTGACACAGAAATGAAGGCAGAGGGGAGAAACTGGAAGACAGGAAAGGGAAATAGAAGTAAGAGAAACCAAGAATGAGGAGGCACAACAATAGATAGGTGTGAAATAGTAGAGGAGAGGTAAAACCTACGCTACTTTCCATTGGACAAGCCTCTGTACGTCTTTCTTGAATGGGATGTTCCCGGTTCATCTCTACTACATAAGAATGAGGAAAAAGGCAACGCAATTTAGAGAATCAGAACAAGAGAATAAAGAGGAGACATAAGAAGCTACAAGAAGCTGTGGAGTGATTGCATAACACATACTCTACTTTCTGTTGGTAGTCCTCTGGGTCTGATTCAGGCTGTGAAGAGGACAACATTTCTCACTTCTACAAAAAGAATGTAACAAAAATACATTTATAGAGACCACGAAGGAGGAGTCAGAAAGAGCAGGGAAAGAGGCAGTGCAAGGGGGGCCTACTCGACTTTCCCTGTTGGTGGTCTCTGGGTTCGCCATTCAGTTCCTGAAGATGTGGCCGGTTTCATCACTTCTACAGAAAGATCCTAGTCAACTGGACTGAGCTACTACAAAGTGCTGAGACAACTAGCGATCGTCCCACATCCATGGACATACCTGTACGAACCCCTCAAATTATCTGTGCAATGGCAATTACAATGGAGAGATAGGGTTAGAAAGCTGACATCTTCCAGCACACAAAACAGACTAGAAAGATCGAAAATTAACTCCCAAGTGGAAATCAATCAGCATGATCTATGATGTGCCCACATCCAATTTTGAGACGATCCTTCATTATTTCTAGCGGCCATTTTAATTCAAACTCTGAACCCCAAAACCGGATAACCACAAATCTCAGGAGCCTAAAATTGGGCAGGCATGCCTAAGGGAGGACTAGACTGCTTTCCCTGAAAATTTTATGCTTGTTACCTCTTGTGGTTAATGGTTTCAGGGGGTCATAATCATAACATAGATGCTGAACCCCAAAACGGTGCACGCCCAAGATGCCAGGATCCCAAAACTCTGCAGGAATGTTGGGGATAGTATAGAGTGTTAGTCCTGAACATTTTGGTGATACTAGCTCAAAAGGCTGGTGCTAAATGGGCCTGTGAAAATGTCCATTTTTTCATTGAATGTTGCTAGGGAGAGATCCTAGTAACTGTGTGAGAACACTAGGATGTTCCCACCTGGACACACTGTAACGACCCCTCACAATATCTGTGAATGGCAATTACAATGAGAGATGTAGAAAGCTGATATCTCAGCAACCACAACAGATAGAAAGATGAAAATTACTCAAGTGATAAAGCATATTATGATGTGCCACCACACCAATTTTGGAGATGATCCTCATTATTTCTAGCGGCCATTTTAATTCAAACTCTGAACCCCAAAACCGGATAACCACAAATCTCAGGAGGCCCAAAATTGGGCAGGCATGCTAAGGAAGGTCTAGACTGCTTTCCCTGAAAATTTTATGCTTGTACCTCTTGTGGTTAATGGTTTCAGGGGGTCATAATCATACATAGATGCTGAACCCTCAAAACGGTGCACCCCCAAGATGCCAGGATCCCAAAACTCTGCAGGAATGTTGGGGATAGTATAGAGTGTTAGTCCTGAAATTTGGTGATACTAGCTCAAAAGGCTGGTGCTAAATGGGCCTGTGAAAATGTCCATTTTTTCATTGAATGTTGCTAGGGAGAGATCCTAGTAACTGTGTGAGAACACTAGGATGTTCCCACCTGGACACACTGTACGACCCCTCACAATATCTGTGAATGGCAATTACAATGAGAGATGTAGAAAGCTGATATCTCAGCAACCACAACAGATAGAAAGATGAAAATTACTCAAGTGATAAAGCATATTATGATGTGCCACCACACCAATTTTGGAGATGATCCCTCATTATTTCTAGTGGCCATTTTAAATTCAAACTCTGAACCCCAAAACCGGACAACCACAAATCTCAGGAGCCCAAAATTGGGCAGGCATGCTGAAGGAAGGTCTAGACTGCTTTCCCTGAAAATGTTATGATTGTACCTCTTGTGGTTAATGGTTTCAGAGGGTCATAATCATACATAGATGCTGAACCCTCAAAACGGTGCACCCCAAGATGCCAGGATCCCAAAACTCTGCAGGAATGTTGGGGATAGTATAGAGTGTTAGTCCTGAAATTTTGGTGATACTAGCTCAAAAGGCTGGTGCTAAATGGGCCTGTGAAAATGTCCATTTTTTCAATTGAATGTTGCTAGGGAGAGATCCTAGTAACTGTGTGAGAACACTAGGATGTTCCCACCTGGACACACTGTACGACCCCTCACAATATCTGTGAATGGCAATTACAATGAGAGATGTAGAAAGCTGATATCTCAGCAACCACAACAGATAGAAAGATGAAAATTACTCAAGTGATAAAGCATATTATGATGTGCCACCACACCAATTTTGGAGATGATCCCTCATTATTTCTAGTGGCCATTTTAATTCAAACTCTGAACCCCAAAACCGGACAACCACAAATCTCAGGAGCCCAAAATTGGGCAGGCCATGTGAAGGAAGGTCTAGACTGCTTTCCCTGAAATGTTATGATTGTACCTTCTTGTGGTTAATGGTTTCAGAGGGTCATAATCATACCATAGATGCTGAACCCCAAACGGTGCACCCCAAGATGCCAGGATCCCAAAACTCTGTAGGAATGTTGGGGATAGTATAGAGTGTTAGTCCTGAAATTTTGGTGATACCTAGCTCAAAAGGCTGGTGCTAAATGGGCCTGTGAAAATGTCCATTTTTTCATTGAATATTGCTTGGGGAGAGATCCTAGTAACTGTGTGAGAACACTAGGATGTTCCCACCTGGACACACTGTACGACCCCTCACAATATCTGTGAATGGCAATTACAATGAGAGATGTAGAAAGCTGATATCTCAGCAACCACAACAGATAGAAAGATGAAATTACTCAAGTGATAAAGCATATTATGATGTGCCACCACACCAATTTTGGAGATGATCCCTCATTATTTCTAGTGGCCATTTTAATTCAAACTCTGAACCCCAAAACCGGACAACCACAAATCTCAGGAGCCCAAAATTGGGCAGGCATGTGAAGGAAGGTCTAGACTGCTTTCCCTGAAAATGTTATGATTGTACCTCTTGTGGTTAATGGTTTCAGGGGGTCATAATCATACATAGATGCTGAACCCCAAAACGGTGCACCCCAAGATGCCAGGATCCCAAAACTCTGTAGGAATGTTGGGGATAGTATAGAGTGTTAGTCCTGAAATTTTGGTGATACTAGCTCAAAAGGCTGGTGCTAAATGGGCCTGTGAAAATGTCCATTTTTTCATTGAATATTGCTTGGGAGAGATCCTAGTAACTGTGTGAGAACACTAGGATGTTCCCACCTGGACACACTGTACGACCCCTCACAATATCTGTGAATGGCAATTACAATGAGAGATGTAGAAAGCTGATATCTCAGCAACCACAATAGATAGAAAGATGAAAATTACTCAAGTGATAAAGCATATTATGATGTGCCACCACACCAATTTTGGAGATGATCCCTCATTATTTCTAGTGGCCATTTAATTCAAACTCTGAACCCCAAAACCGGATAACCACAAATCTCAGGAGCCCAAAATTGGGCAGGCATGCCTAAGGAAGGTCTAGACTGCTTTCCCTGAAAATTTTATGATTGTACCTCTTGTGGTTAATGGTTTCAGAGGGTCATAATCATACATAGATGCTGAACCCTCAAAACGGTGCACCCCAAGATGCCAGGATCCCAAAACTCTGCAGGAATGTTGGGGATAGTATAGAGTGTTAGTCCTGAAATTTTGGTGATACTAGCTCAAAAGGCTGGTGCTAAATGGGCCTGTGAAAATGTCCATTTTTTCATTGAATGTTGCTAGGGAGAGATCCTAGTAACTGTGTGAGAACACTAGGATGTTCCCACCTGGACACACTGTACGACCCCTCACAATATCTGTGAATGGCAATTACAATGAGAGATGTAGAAAGCTGATATCTCAGCAACCACAACAGATAGAAAGATGAAAATTACTCAAGTGATAAAGCATATTATGATGTGCCACCACACCAATTTTGGAGATGATCCCTCATTATTTCTAGTGGCCATTTTAAATTCAAACTCTGAACCCCAAAACCGGATAACCACAAATCGCAGGAGCCCAAAATTGGGCAGGCATGCTAAGGAAGGTCTAGACTGCTTTCCCTGATAATTTTATGATTGTACCTCTTGTGGTTAATGGTTTCAGAGGGTCATAATCATACATAGATGCTGAACCCTCAAAACGGTGCACCCCAAGATGCCAGGATCCCAAAACTCTGCAGGAATGTTGGGGATAGTATAGAGTGTTAGTCCTGAACATTTGGTGATACTAGCTCAAAAGGCTGGTGCTAAATGGGCCTGTGAAAATGTCCATTTTTTCATTGAATGTTGCTAGGGAGAGATCCTAGTAACTGTGTGAGAACACTAGGATGTTCCCACCTGGACACACTGTACGACCCCTCACAATATCTGTGAATGGCAATTACAATGAGAGATGTAGAAAGCTGATATCTCAGCAACCACAACAGATAGAAAGATGAAAATTACTCAAGTGATAAAGCATATTATGATGTGCCACCACACCAATTTTGGAGATGATCCCTCATTATTTCTAGTGGCCATTTTAATTCAAACTCTGAACCCCAAAAACCGGATAACCACAAATCTCAGGAGCCCAAAATTGGGCAGGCATGCGAAGGAAGGTCTAGACTGCTTTCCCTGAAAATGTTATGATTGTACCTCTTGTGGTTAATGGTTTCAGGTGGTCATAATCATACATAGATGCTGAACCCCAAAACGGTGCACCCCAAGATGCCAGGATCCCAAAACTCTGTAGGAATGTTGGGGATAGTATAGAGTGTTAGTCCTGAAATTTTGGTGATACTAGCTCAAAAGGCTGGTGCTAAATGGGCCTGTGAAATGTCCATTTTTTCATTGAATATTGCTTGGGAGAGATCCTAGTAACTGTGTGAGAACACTAGGATGTTCCCACCTGGACACACTGTACGACCCCTCACAATATCTGTGAATGGCAATTACAATGAGAGATGTAGAAAGCTGATATCTCAGCAACCACAACAGATAGAAAGATGAAAATTACTCAAGTGATAAAGCATATTATGATGTGCCACCACACCAATTTTGGAGATGATCCCTCATTATTTCTAGTGGCCATTTTAATTCAAACTCTGAACCCCAAAACCGGACAACCACAAATCTCAGGAGCCCAAAATTGGGCAGGCATGCGAAGGAAGGTCTAGACTGCTTTCCCTGAAAATGTTATGATTGTACCTCTTGTGGTTAATGGTTTCAGGGGGTCATAATCATACATAGATGCTGAACCCCAAAACGGTGCACCCCAAGATGCCAGGATCCCAAAAACTCTGTAGGAATGTTGGGGATAGTATAGAGTGTTAGTCCTGAATTTTGGTGATACTAGCTCAAAAGGCTGGTGCTAAATGGGCCTGTGAAAATGTCCATTTATTTCATTGAATATTGCTTGGGAGAGATCCTAGTAACTGTGTGAGAACACTAGGATGTTCCCACCTGGACACACTGTACGACCCCTCACAATATCTGTGAATGGCAATTACAATGAGAGATGTAGAAAGCTGATATCTCAGCAACCACAACAGATAGAAAGATGAAAATTACTCTAGTGATAAAGCATATCACAAGGTGCCACCAATCCAATTTTGGGGGCATTGCAGCCTACGGTCTGGTCGCCATTTTGTTTTAAATTCTGAACCCCAAAACCGGGAACCCCAAAATCAAAGCAGCCCCAAAACTGGTAGGTGTGCTGCTGGAGGTCCAGTCTTCTTTCCCTGAAAATTTGGTGATGCTTACTCGAAAGGATCATGGTGAACAGGCTTTTTAACAGCTGGTGCCCCTGATGGCAACAACTAGTGACTTTTCTACAATACAAGTCAATGGGGTTGATAATCGGGGCTTTGAAAGCACATATCTCTGCAACCTTAACAGATAGGACGAAGAAAATTGCCACAGTGATAAAGCCCTTCACAGGGTGCCACCATCCCAATTTTGGGGCATTGCAGCCTACGGTCTGGTCGCCATTTTGTTTTAAAGTTGGAACCCCAAAACCGGGAACCCCAAAATCCAAGCAGCCCCAAAACTGGTAGGTGTGCTGCTGGAGGACCAGTCTTCTTTCCCTGAAAATTTGGTGATGCTAACTCAAAAGGATCACAGTTAACAGGCTCTCATCTCATTCTGAACTTTTAAGAAGTCACTAGCTGGTGTCACTGACGGCACCAACTAGCGTCTTTTCTACAATACAAGTCAATGGGGTTTATAATTGGGGATATAGAAAGCACATATCTCTGCAACCTTAACAGATAGGAAGAAGAAAATTTCCAGAGTGATAAAGCCCATCACAAGGTGCCACCATCCCAATTTTGGGGGCATTGCAGCCTACGGTCTGGTCGCCATTTTGTTTTAAATTCTGAACCCCAAAACCGGGAACCCCAAAATCAAAGCAGCCCCAAAACTGGTAGGTGTGCTGCTGGAGGTCCAGTCTTCTTTCCCTGAAAATTTGGTGATGCTTACTCGAAAGGATCATGGTGAACAGGCTCTTTAACAGCTGGTGCCCCTGATGGCAACAACTAGTGACTTTTCTACAATACAAGTCAATGGGGTTTATAATCGGGGCTTTGAAAGCAAATATCTCTGCAACCTTAACAGATAGGAAGAAGAAAATTTCCAGAGTGATAAAGCCCATCACAAGGTGCCACCATCCCAATTTTGGGGGCATTGCAGCCTACGGTCTGGTCGCCATTTTGTTTTAAATTCTGAACCCCAAAACCGGGAACCCCAAAATCAAAGCAGCCCCAAAACTGGTAGGTGTGCTGCTGGAGGTCCAGTCTTCTTTCCCTGAAAATTTGGTGATGCTTACTCGAAAGGATCATGGTGAACAGGCTCTCAATCTCATTCTGAACTTTTAAGAAGTCACTAGCTGGTGTCACTGATGGCACCAACTAGCGTCTTTTCTACAATACAAGTCAATGGGGTTTATAATTGGGGATATAGAAAGCACATATCTCTGCAACCTTAACAGATAGGAAGAAGAAAATTTCCAGAGTGATAAAGCCCATCACAAGGTGCCACCATCCCAATTTTGGGGGCATTGCAGCCTACGGTCTGGTCGCCATTTTGTTTTAAATTCTGAACCCCAAAACCGGGAACCCCAAAATCAAAGCAGCCCCAAAACTGGTAGGTGTGCTGCTGGAGGTCCAGTCTTCTTTCCCTGAAAATTTGGTGATGCTTACTCGAAAGGATCATGGTGAACAGGCTCTTTAACAGCTGGTGCCCCTGATGGCAACAACTAGTGACTTTTCTACAATACAAGTCAATGGGGTTTATAATCGGGGCTTTGAAAGCAAATATCTCTGCAACCTTAACAGATAGGAAGAAGAAAATTTCCAGAGTGATAAAGCCCTTCACAAGGTGCCACCATCCCAATTTTGGGGGCATTGCAGCCTACGGTCTGGTCGCCATTTTGTTTTAAATTCTGAACCCCAAAACCGGGAACCCCAAAATCAAAGCAGCCCCAAAACTGGTAGGTGTGCTGCTGGAGGTCCAGTCTTCTTTCCCTGAAAATTTGGTGATGCTAACTCAAAAGGATCACAGTTAACAGGCTCTCAATCTCATTCTGAACTTTTAAGAAGTCACTAGCTGGTGTCACTGATGGCACCAACTAGCGTCTTTTCTACAATACAAGTCAATGGGGTTTATAATTGGGGATATAGAAAGCACATATCTCTGCAACCTTAACAGATAGGAAGAAGAAAATTTCCAGAGTGATAAAGCCCATCACAAGGTGCCACCATCCCAATTTTGGGGGCATTGCAGCCTACGGTCTGGTCGCCATTTTGTTTTAAATTCTGAACCCCAAAACCGGGAACCCCAAAATCAAAGCAGCCCCAAAACTGGTAGGTGTGCTGCTGGAGGTCCAGTCTTCTTTCCCTGAAAATTTGGTGATGCTTACTCGAAAGGATCATGGTGAACAGGCTCTTTAACAGCTGGTGCCCCTGATGGCAACAACTAGTGACTTTTCTACAATACAAGTCAATGGGGTTGATAATCGGGGCTTTGAAAGCACATATCTCTGCAACCTTAACAGATAGGAAGAAGAAAATTGCCACAGTGATAAAGCCCTTCACAAGGTGCCACCAACCCATTTTTGGGGGCATTGCAGCCTACGGTCTGGTCTCCATTTTGTTTTAAAGTTGGAACCCCAAAACTTGGAACCCCAAAATCCAAGCAGCCCCAAAATTGTAAGGTATGCTGCTGGAGGACCAGTCTTCTTTCCCTGAAAATTTGGTGATGCTAACTCAAAAGGATCACAGTTAACAGGCTCTCAATCTCATTCTGAACTTTTAAGAAGTCACTAGCTGGTGTCACTGATGGCACCAACTAGCGTCTTTTCTACAATACAAGTCAATGGGGTTTATAATTGGGGATATAGAAAGCACATATCTCTGCAACCTTAACAGATAGGAAGAAGAAAATTTCCAGAGTGATAAAGCCCTTCACAAGGTGCCACCATCCCAATTTTGGGGGCATTGCAGCCTACGGTCTGGTCGCCATTTTGTTTTAAATTCTGAACCCCAAAACCGGGAACCCCAAAATCAAAGCAGCCCCAAAACTGGTAGGTGTGCTGCTGGAGGTCCAGTCTTCTTTCCCTGAAAATTTGGTGATGCTAACTCAAAAGGATCACAGTTAACAGGCTCTCAATCTCATTCTGAACTTTTAAGAAGTCACTAGCTGGTGTCACTGATGGCACCAACTAGCGTCTTTTCTACAATACAAGTCAATGGGGTTTATAATTGGGGATATAGAAAGCACATATCTCTGCAACCTTAACAGATAGGAAGAAGAAAATTTCCAGAGTGATAAAGCCCATCACAAGGTGCCACCATCCCAATTTTGGGGGCATTGCAGCCTACGGTCTGGTCGCCATTTTGTTTTAAATTCTGAACCCCAAAACCGGGAACCCCAAAATCAAAGCAGCCCCAAAACTGGTAGGTGTGCTGCTGGAGGTCCAGTCTTCTTTCCCTGAAAATTTGGTGATGCTTACTCGAAAGGATCATGGTGAACAGGCTCTTTAACAGCTGGTGCCCCTGATGGCACCAACTAGCGTCTTTTCTACAATACAAGTCAATGGGGTTTATAATCGGGGCTTTGAAAGCACATATCTCTGCAACCTTAACAGATAGGAAGAAGAAAATTTCCAGAGTGATAAAGCCCATCACAAGGTGCCACCATCCCAATTTTGGGGGCATTGCAGCCTACGGTCTGGTCGCCATTTTGTTTTAAATTCTGAACCCCAAAACCGGGAACCCCAAAATCAAAGCAGCCCCAAAACTGGTAGGTGTGCTGCTGGAGGTCCAGTCTTCTTTCCCTGAAAATTTGGTGATGCTTACTCGAAAGGATCATGGTGAACAGGCTCTCAATCTCATTCTGAACTTTTAAGAAGTCACTAGCTGGTGTCACTGATGGCACCAACTAGCGTCTTTTCTACAATACAAGTCAATGGGGTTTATAATTGGGGATATAGAAAGCACATATCTCTGCAACCTTAACAGATAGGAAGAAGAAAATTTCCAGAGTGATAAAGCCCATCACAAGGTGCCACCATCCCAATTTTGGGGGCATTGCAGCCTACGGTCTGGTCGCCATTTTGTTTTAAATTCTGAACCCCAAAACCGGGAACCCCAAAATCAAAGCAGCCCCAAAACTGGTAGGTGTGCTGCTGGAGGTCCAGTCTTCTTTCCCTGAAAATTTGGTGATGCTTACTCGAAAGGATCATGGTGAACAGGCTCTTTAACAGCTGGTGCCCCTGATGGCACCAACTAGCGTCTTTTCTACAATACAAGTCAATGGGGTTTATAATCGGGGCTTTGAAAGCACATATCTCTGCAACCTTAACAGATAGGAAGAAGAAAATTTCCAGAGTGATAAAGCCCATCACAAGGTGCCACCATCCCAATTTTGGGGGCATTGCAGCCTACGGTCTGGTCGCCATTTTGTTTTAAATTCTGAACCCCAAACCGGGAACCCCAAAAATCAAAAGCAGCCCCAAAACTGGTAGGTGTGCTGCTGGAGGTCCAGTCTTCTTTCCCTGAAAATTTGGTGATGCTTACTCGAAAGGATCATGGTGAACAGGCTCTTTAACAGCTGGTGCCCCTGATGGCAACAACTAGTGACTTTTCTACAATACAAGTCAATGGGGTTGATAATCGGGGCTTTGAAAACACATATCTCTGCAACCTTAACAGATAGGAAGAAGAAAATTGCCACAGTGATAAAGCCCTTCACAAGGTGCCACCAACCCATTTTTGGGGGCATTGCAGCCTACGGTCTGGTCTCCATTTTGTTTTAAAGTTGGAACCCCAAAACCGGGAACCCCAAAATCCAAGCAGCCCCAAAATTGTAAGGTATGCTGCTGGAGGTCCAGTCTTCTTTCCCTGAAAATTTGGTGATGCTTACTCGAAAGGATCATGGTGAACAGGCTCTTTAACAGCTGGTGCCCCTGATGGCAACAACTAGTGACTTTTCTACAATACAAGTCAATGGGGTTTATAATCGGGGCTTTGAAAGCACATATCTCTGCAACCTTAACAGATAGGAAGAAGAAAATTGCCACAGTGATAAAGCCCTTCACAAGGTGCCAACCAACCCATTTTTGGGGGCATTGCAGCCTACGGTCTGGTCGCCATTTTGTTTTAAATTTGGAACCCCACAACCGGGAACCCCAAAATCCAAGCAGCCCCAAAATTGTAAGGTATGCTGCTGGAGGACCAGTCTTCTTTCCCTGAAAATTTGGTGATGCTAACTCAAAAGGATCACAGTTAACAGGCTCTCAATCTCATTCTGAACTTTTGACAAGTCACTAGCTGGTGTCACTGATGGCAACCACTAGCGTCTTTTCTACAATACAAGTCAATGGGGTTTATAATTGGGGATATAGAAAGCACATATCTCTGCAACCTTAACAGATAGGAAGAAGAAAATTTCCAGAGTGATAAAGCCCATCACAAGGTGCCACCATCCCAATTTTGGGGACATTGCAGCCTACGGTCTGGTCGCCATTTTGTTTTAAATTCTGAACCCCAAAACCGGGAACCCCAAAATCAAAGCAGCCCCAAAACTGGTAGGTGTGCTGCTGGAGGTCCAGTCTTCTTTCCCTGAAAATTTGGTGATGCTTACTCGAAAGGATCATGGTGAACAGGCTCTTTAACAGCTGGTGCCCCTGATGGCACCAACTAGCGTCTTTTCTACAATACAAGTCAATGGGGTTATAATCGGGGCTTTGAAAGCACATATCTCTGCAACCTTAACAGATAGGAAGAAGAAAATTTCCAGAGTGATAAAGCCCATCACAAGGTGCCACCATCCCAATTTTGGGGGCATTGCAGCCTACGGTCTGGTCGCCATTTTGTTTTAAATTATGAACCCCAAAACCGGGAACCCTAAAATCAAAGCAGCCCCAAAACTGGTAGGTGTGCTGCTGGAGGTCCAGTCTTCTTTCCCTGAAAATTTGGTGATGCTAACTCAAAAGGATCACAGTTAACAGGCTCTCAATCTCATTCTGAACTTTTAAGAAGTCACTAGCTGGTGTCACTGATGGCACCAACTAGCGTCTTTTCTACAATACAAGTCAATGGGGTTTATAATTGGGGATATAGAAAGCACATATCTCTGCAACCTTAACAGATAGGAAGAAGAAAATTTCCAGAGTGATAAAGCCCATCACAAGGTGCCACCATCCCAATTTTGGGGGCATTGCAGCCTACGGTCTGGTCGCCATTTTGTTTTAAATTCTGAACCCCAAAACCGGGAACCCCAAAATCAAAGCAGCCCCAAAACTGGTAGGTGTGCTGCTGGAGGTCCAGTCTTCTTTCCCTGAAAATTTGGTGATGCTAACTCAAAAGGATCACAGTTAACAGGCTCTCAATCTCATTCTGAACTTTTAAGAAGTCACTAGGTGGTGTCACTGATGGCACCAACTAGCGTCTTTTCTACAATACAAGTCAATGGGGTTTATAATCGGGGCTTTGAAAGCACATATCTCTGCAACCTTAACAGATAGGAAGAAGAAAATTTCCAGAGTGATAAAGCCCTTCACAAGGTGCCACCATCCCAATTTTGGGGGCATTGCAGCCTACGGTCTGGTCGCCATTTTGTTTTAAATTCTGAACCCCAAAACCGGGAACCCCAAAATCAAAGCAGCCCCAAAACTGGTAGGTGTGCTGCTGGAGGTCCAGTCTTCTTTCCCTGAAAATTTGGTGATGCTAACTCAAAAGGATCACAGTTAACAGGCTCTCAATCTCATTCTGAACTTTTAAGAAGTCACTAGCTGGTGTCCACTGATGGCACCAACTAGCGTCTTTTCTACAATACAAGTCAATGGGGTTTATAATTGGGGATATAGAAAGCACATATCTCTGCAACCTTAACAGATAGGAAGAAGAAAATTTCCAGAGTGATAAAGCCCATCACAAGGTGCCACCATCCCAATTTTGGGGGCATTGCAGCCTACGGTCTGGTCGCCATTTTGTTTTAAATTCTGAACCCCAAAACCGGGAACCCCAAAATCAAAGCAGCCCCAAAACTGGTAGGTGTGCTGCTGGAGGTCCAGTCTTCTTTCCCTGAAAATTTGGTGATGCTTACTCGAAAGGATCATGGTGAACAGGCTCTTTAACAGCTGGTGCCCCTGATGGCAACAACTAGTGACTTTTCTACAATACAAGTCAATGGGGTTGATAATCGGGGCTTTGAAAGCACATATCTCTGCAACCTTAACAGATAGGAAGAAGAAAATTGCCACAGTGATAAAGCCCTTCACAAGGTGCCACCAACCCATTTTTGGGGGCATTGCAGCCTACGGTCTGGTCTCCATTTTGTTTTAAAGTTGGAACCCCAAAACTTGGAACCCCAAAATCCAAGCAGCCCCAAAATTGTAAGGTATGCTGCTGGAGGACCAGTCTTCTTTCCCTGAAAATTTGGTGATGCTAACTCAAAAGGATCACAGTTAACAGGCTCTCAATCTCATTCTGAACTTTTAAGAAGTCACTAGCTGGTGTCACTGATGGCACCAACTAGCGTCTTTTCTACAATACAAGTCAATGGGGTTTATAATTGGGGATATAGAAAGCACATATCTCTGCAACCTTAACAGATAGGAAGAAGAAAATTTCCAGAGTGATAAAGCCCTTCACAAGGTGCCACCATCCCAATTTTGGGGGCATTGCAGCCTACGGTCTGGTCGCCATTTTGTTTTAAATTCTGAACCCCAAAACCGGGAACCCCAAAATCAAAGCAGCCCCAAAACCGGTAGGTGTGCTGCTGGAGGTCCAGTCTTCTTTCCCTGAAAATTTGGTGATGCTAACTCAAAAGGATCACAGTTAACAGGCTCTCAATCTCATTCTGAACTTTTAAGAAGTCACTAGCTGGTGTCACTGATGGCACCAACTAGCGTCTTTTCTACAATACAAGTCAATGGGGTTTATAACTGGGGATATAGAAAGCACATATCTCTGCAACCTTAACAGATAGGAAGAAGAAAATTTCCAGAGTGATAAAGCCCATCACAAGGTGCCACCATCCCAATTTTGGGGGCATTGCAGCCTACGGTCTGGTCGCCATTTTGTTTTAAATTCTGAACCCCAAAACCGGGAACCCCAAAATCAAAGCAGCCCCAAAACTGGTAGGTGTGCTGCTGGAGGTCCAGTCTTCTTTCCCTGAAAATTTGGTGATGCTTACTCGAAAGGATCATGGTGAACAGGCTCTTTAACAGCTGGTGCCCCTGATGGCACCAACTAGCGTCTTTTCTACAATACAAGTCAATGGGGTTTATAATCGGGGCTTTGAAAGCACATATCTCTGCAACCTTAACAGATAGGAAGAAGAAAATTTCCAGAGTGATAAAGCCCATCACAAGGTGCCACCATCCCAATTTTGGGGGCATTGCAGCCTACGGTCTGGTCGCCATTTTGTTTTAAATTATGAACCCCAAAACCGGGAACCCCAAAATCAAAGCAGCCCCAAAACTGGTAGGTGTGCTGCTGGAGGTCCAGTCTTCTTTCCCTGAAAATTTGGTGATGCTAACTCAAAAGGATCACAGTTAACAGGCTCTCAATCTCATTCTGAACTTTTAAGAAGTCACTAGCTGGTGTCACTGATGGCACCAACTAGCGTCTTTTCTACAATACAAGTCAATGGGGTTTATAATTGGGGATATAGAAAGCACATATCTCTGCAACCTTAACAGATAGGAAGAAGAAAATTTCCAGAGTGATAAAGCCCATCACAAGGTGCCACCATCCCAATTTTGGGGGCATTGCAGCCTACGGTCTGGTCGCCATTTTGTTTTAAATTCTGAACCCCAAAACCGGGAACGCCAAAATCAAAGCAGCCCCAAAACTGGTAGGTGTGCTGCTGGAGGTCCAGTCTTCTTTCCCTGAAAATTTGGTGATGCTTACTCGAAAGGATCATGGTGAACAGGCTCTTTAACAGCTGGTGCCCCTGATGGCAACAACTAGTGACTTTTCTACAATACAAGTCAATGGGGTTGATAATCGGGGCTTTGAAAACACATATCTCTGCAACCTTAACAGATAGGAAGAAGAAAATTGCCACAGTGATAAAGCCCTTCACAAGGTGCCACCAACCCATTTTTGGGGGCATTGCAGCCTACGGTCTGGTCTCCATTTTGTTTTAAAGTTGGAACCCCAAAACCGGGAACCCCAAAATCCAAGCAGCCCCAAAATTGTAAGGTATGCTGCTGGAGGTCCAGTCTTCTTTCCCTGAAAATTTGGTGATGCTTACTCGAAAGGATCATGGTGAACAGGCTCTTTAACAGCTGGTGCCCCTGATGGCAACAACTAGTGACTTTTCTACAATACAAGTCAATGGGGTTTATAATCGGGGCTTTGAAAGCACATATCTCTGCAACCTTAACAGATAGGAAGAAGAAAATTGCCACAGTGATAAAGCCCTTC
>NC_054375.1:15498626-15518626 GCF_017654675.1 Xenopus laevis | reverse complement strand
GCTTACTCAGATGCCACCTGGACTTAATGAGAGGAACAGGGCGAGGAGTTCTGGCAGCAAAGGGGCACGACTGTTGTTTAAGTCATAAGAGTTATTTTCCTCACATCAAGTTTGGCACCCTAAACCAGAACAGATGCCAAGTTCCCTGGTCTCAGCTTCACCAGTAGTGTGACCGCCTTTGGCTTCGGGAGGAGCCCTCAGCTTACTCAGATGCCACCTGGACTTAATGAGAGGAACAGGGCGAGGAGTTCTGGCAGCAAAGGGGCACGACTGTTGTTTAAGTCATAAGAGTTATTTTCCTCACATCAAGTTTGGCACCCTAAACCAGAACAGATGCCAAGTTCCCTGGTCTCAGCTTCACCAGTAGTGTGACCGCCTTTGGCTTCGGGAGGAGCCCTCAGCTTACTCAGATGCCACCTGGACTTAATGAGAGGAACAGGGCGAGGAGTTCTGGCAGCAAAGGGGCACGACTGTTGTTTAAGTCATAAGAGTTATTTTCCTCACATCAAGTTTGATCACATGTACAAAGTTTGAGGGTATCTACTCATCAATCCATGGTAGATCTGCCCCCTCCCCAGAAAAGGACTTCCTTGTGACTCCATAATCAAACAGCAATTCTGTTCCAACATCAATGTCCTTGTTTGCCGAAAACAAAATGTGCGGCCTTGTGTCATCCGGGAAATATTTTACCATAGGTTTAAGGTTTGGCCTTTTACGAGAGTGATTAATTTTTCTCCCGTAAGTTGTCGGTAGCTCACTGTGACAGGAGCAAGGGACATTTTGGGCATCGATACAGAGTCTTTTATTCCCTCTGTCCAAGAAGAAATATAAGTATCCCATTTCATCCTGTTCCACCGACCTCATCAGCCGTTCCCCTTCCTTTGCTGAAATGACCGGCCCATGGTAGTCACAAATGTAGTCTCCTTTTTTAAAGTCCTGGAGAGTTACTACTTTCTGTCCTTTGACAGGATCATCCACAATAGCTAATCCTGGCCACTGTTGAGTCTTGACAAAACTTTGTATTTTTCTTTCCATGGCATCAGGTTTTGGCTTTTCGCTGGCCTCCCAGTACAGCAGGATGTCTTCCACAGTTGGGGCATGCTTAAGCCACCCTTGCCGCTTCAGGTAGCTCTGGACTTGGCTGGGGGTAGGCTTTTCATGCTTGTAATGTGCTGGAATAAAATTAAACAAAAAAGGTTTGTACCGTTGCAAAAAAAAAAAAAAAAAAACGTAGAAAATGACACAAAGACGCTTGAATGAATCTTACCAATGATGACATCCATACGGATCTGTTTCTGTCGCCTCCTCCATCTGTCGTAGCAGTATCTCCCGTGTAATTCTGAAACTGCCTGGCATTCTTTCAGTCTTGGGCCATCGGTGTCAGGCTCCACTGGATATATTTCCTCCAGGTTCTTGTATGCTAATTCTTTTTCTGATTGGTGTGCCGAATGCTCACCCGAATGCTCACCCTCTCTGGAAAAAAACAAGTTTATGTTATAAAAGAATTATATTATATGCATACGGAGTAACATACATCACAATAAATAGGGAGTTGCATACATCTCAATAAACACTGGTACAGAAGGTGAGTTAGGCTCTGTGCAGAAAGAGCTTACACAAGGGAATGATACACAAGGTGTGGGAGAGGGCAAGATTAGAGTTAAGTGGGTGAGAGATGTGGTAGTGTATGTGGTATTGCATTGGGTAGTTAATAGTGAAGGTAGTGCATTTTAAGGGAATTCTTGAAAGCAGAAAGCTTGGGAGAAATTCGGACAGACTACTGCCAATGATGATGCTCACTCCATTAGCTAAACTTACCTTGAGTGTGAGGGTTCGACCCATGTCCTCTGCAGCTCACTCACTCTGATGGCAGCACGTATATAGTCATCAATGCTGCTCTCATCCCGACTGGAATCTGCCTTCAGATATCTTTTAATGAGATCCTGGTCCCTCAAGTTGCTGTCACTGATGACTTTTGTAAAAATGTCCAGTGTTTCCTGCCCGCTGGCCAAACAAGCATCAAACCTACAGGATAAAGAACATATTAGCGTGGTGCACTGGTAGACCATAATAATGTTATCACATGATAATAGTTACATAGTTACATTGGGTTGAAAAAAGACAAAGTCCATCAAGTTCAATCCCTCCAAATGAAAACCCAGCATCCATACACACCCCTCTATACTTTCACATAAATTATATATACCCATACCTATACTAACTATAGAGTTTAGTATCACAATAGCCTTTGATAATATGTCTATCCAAGAAATAATCCAAGCCTTAAAGGCATTAACAGAATCAGCCATCACAACATCACCCGGCAGTACATTCCACAATCTCACTGTCCTGACTGTGAAGAACCCCCTACGTTGCTTCAAATGAAAGTTATTTTCTTCTAATTTAAAGGGGTGGCCTCTGGTACGGTGATCCACTTTATGGGTAAAAAGGTCTCCTGCTATTTTTCTATAGTGTCCTCTAATGTATTTGTAAAGTGTAATCATGTCCCCTCGCAAGCGCCTTTTTTCCAGAGAAAACAACCCCAACCTTTACAGTCTACCCTCATAATTTAAATCTTCCATCCCTCTAACCAGTTTAGTTGCACATCTCTGTACTCTATCCAGCTCATTTATATCCCTCTTAAGGACTGGATTCCAAAACTGCTCTGCATACTCCAGGTGAGGCCTCACCAGGGACATGAAAGACTATATTGACAGAAGAAAAATAACTTACCTTTCTTGAAATCTGCGGACATCGGATGTTGGGTTCTTGATTTTTTGTCCTTTACTGGAGACAAAAAAATTTCGTTTTCTCCTTTCAAGTTTCTCTTGATAAAAATTGGTCGTATTCTTCTGAAGAAGGTGTCAAACCACATCTCTTCTGCTTCTTGAAGGACTATGATATGCTCTCTTTCAGCCTTCACCTTTATGACAGCTGCTACGCTGCCTGTAGCGTGTCCCTGGTAACGTGTCCTTTCCAGCCACTGTTGAACCTGTTGAAGAAAATGTGTTTAAACCAATTTGTTCAAACCAGTATAACTCTGCACTAGTGTAAGTAACTTTTGAAGTACTTACAGTCATGTTCAGAAGGACACTTGGCTTCTGTAGGTGCTGCAAAGTCAAGAGAGCCTCTAAATAGAAGAGCACCAATGTCATGTCCCTCTCTTCTAAATCAGTCTTGACATTGGCCCGATCAATTACTTCCACAAAATATGGGTGTGCGTTGGTCAGAACTTCCTGGCACTCCTTTGGATTTGTCGCCTTTCTGTAAAAAGAGAAATACCAAAGTTAAATTTAGTAAACAGGTTTACTATCTACCTGTTTGGTAATTTCCTATACCATAACACCTCATGGTGTGGAGTGGACCTGAAGATGATTTGAAGGGATTCTTAAACTATGTTAATGATAATCCATATAACATAAGATTTACTATGCAACATCATACAAAGAGTATTGATTTTCTGGATTTAACTTTTTATGTGGAAAAATATGTGATTATTATATAGGAAAGAAGTGGCAGGAAATACTATCTTACGGAAGGACTCCTTTCATCCCCAACATACAGTAAGGTCAATTCCATATGCCCAACTGGTGAGAATATATATATAGTTTTGGAAATGCTCTAGAAATGTTCTGAATCCAAGCCACTGTTGGAGAATAGAAGGGAGATGTGATAAATTGTAGTTAAGACAGTGGCCCTGGAATCTGTGTGAATCAAACTACCTAAACTGGAATCGAGTCATTATAAATAGAAACCCAGTAATCAGTATAAATTAGATCTGTAAGTATTTAAGGGACAGGATTAGCACTATGCCACACCTCCTCTGATGAAGCGCACAGCTGCGTGAAATGCGTCAGGAGGGTGTGGCCTCACATAAGGTAGGCAAGATGGGGGGCAGACACTGCACTGCACTGTGGTATATTGAATCGTATTTTGATATGTATTTTGATATGTGATTTGTGAAATTTAAAGCACTTATGTTTAAATGAGTACCTGCACATGTTTCATTAATTAGATATACCATAACACCTACAGTTAATGAGACTCACCTTCCCACAGATTTTTCCTTGTATGTTGTCCTCTGAACCTCCATCATACTTTTCAAGAATGACTCAATCGACCCACGCAGAGATGAATCCTTTTCCAAGAGTTGAGGATCTGAGGTGACGTAACTTATAAATTTCTTGACTGCACCGATGTAGTTACGTAATGTCGCCTTGCTGGCTGCCGAAGCTCCAATTTCTTTAAAGAACTGCATGCTCCTCTCAATGTTGTGTATGCAGCTAACCGAAGCTTCGTTTGGGTTGACAAAATACAGCCACCTTGAAACATTTTGAACCTGAAAGCAGAAGGTTATAACAAGGTTATTTATCTTTAAATATGTAATTTAAAGTTAAAATCAGTAACACCATTTCAGTATTAAAGGACATGTCAAACCCTTTTCACAAAAATATAATCAATGAACAGCGTCTCTGAAATCTTTAGATAACTGCCACTCTGGTTGTTAAAAGGTTAACAGTAAGGCTGCAGTATCCCCTTAATCAGCTACAAATCCTTCTACTACATTAAACTACTCTGCCCCCCTCAGGAATTTTCTTTGGCTCTTGGCTCAGAGAGCATGCTCAGATCCTTTCAGCTCAGATTACATAACACACCCTCCAGACTAACAGCCAATGAAGAGAGAGCATCACTGGTTCCCACAGAAATTACAGTGCTCAAACCCAGCAGAACTTTTTTTTTTTATCAAAGTATGTTGTGCCTGTGTAAACCTGCATTCTGCATTACATGTCTTATTTCAGATGATAATGTATCAGAGGGAAAATGGCCGCCAGGTGAAAGCTGCTATTTGTTTTAGGAAAATGTGATGGCACTGGCAAATAGAGGGGGTATGTGCAGTACAAATGATGCAGTTTGGGTGTGGAAGATATGCCCAACTTATATACAGGGTAGGAAAATGTAGGCCTTACATGCCCTTTAAACAGTACCTCCTGTTTGATTCCGGATTTTGCATATTTTTTCTCCAGGTACCTTCTGAATGCCTGGAGCAGTGGAGAATCATCTGAATGTTTTTTGTGCAGTCCTGCCTCCTCCATAACTTTTTTGGATGATATCTTGCTGGCAGATGTGCTATGAGATAAAAAGAAAGAGGGACCCACGTTAATATTGTAGAATGCATGACCCTAACTAACTGCAAGAAAGAAGAACTGTTACAAACATAGTCCAATAAGACCTCTTACCTCAGCATAAGAAGTGGGTGTTCTGTATCCATTTCATCTTCAATCTCTTCAGCATCTGTCACTGGATTCTGAATGGCATCATCAGCTTCAACCGGCTTTCCACTAATGAAACAACCATTGGACTCGAGGAAATTGGTGAAAAATTGCAGTGACTTCTGAGAATCGGCTCCAGCCCTCAGCTGCTCATAATTGACGACGCTGAGGTTCTTCACCAACATCCTCATTTTTGACCTTGATTCCTCCACAAGGGCCTCAATTTCTGCATCACTTGCTCCTTTCCTGCAGACTTTGCGAAGATGTTGAGAGAGTCGGTCAGTGGTTTTCAAGCAAAATTTGCAGGCCAAGTGAGTTCTGTTACTTCTGAAAAAAAGAGAATGTGATATGAGCAATGGTGTTCACTGTTGTATTTGAGAACAATTTAAAACATGCCAGCTGACTAGTCAGATATTGTATTAACTTACCCATCAGATGCCATGGCAAATATTTTCTTCTGTCCTAAAGAAATAAACAACAACTGTTAGTTTGCAGCACAGGAGAAAACAAGGCAACAGTAAACAGAAGCAACAAGTATCCACAGTGTTCCACAAGTATCCACAGTATATACAAAACCAAAAGCAAGAAATGGCAATGGAATTGTAAAAGTCAAAGGTCCCAAATCAGACTTGCTCCAGCAGCTAGCACAAGTGAGTTCTAACTTGATTGTGAGCAGGGTCCTGATTTTATACTCAACTCCATACAATTCTAACACCTTGACATCAGTGGGTGGAGCTATGGGTGGAGCTACAACATAATAGCACTAACATCTTGTCATAAAAGATTCAATACACATCTACAATTGGTGCCATTCCCAGGTATGCAGTAGTGTCCCTTTGTCAGTGGTATGCAGATTATGATTTGGCACACTTAATTCCCTGTTACCTTCAAAGTACTAGGTTTCTTTCAGAAGTTAACTTGCCATAATATAGGTGCCAAGGCAATCAGCATACAGACAATTGTGTAGATTGGGCAAAGAAATAGTTCTGTCTT
The DNA here is from genome assembly GCF_017654675.1 of Xenopus laevis. Lineage (NCBI taxonomy): Eukaryota > Metazoa > Chordata > Amphibia > Anura > Pipidae > Xenopus > Xenopus laevis. The sequence goes on along the minus strand of NC_054375.1, from coordinate 15,512,363 downwards.
GGCTGTGTCTCTTACTGCAGACAACCTAATATATATATTATATACTATATACTTTTTATCAAATGTTTTAACTGTTTGTATTGCTGCAATGAGTATTTATTAAAAAATTATGTTTACATTCAGATATATGTATATTAAAACATATAATGGACATTCAGGAACTATTTTACATATTCGGAAACATAACTACTATTCTGTTTCATATTCACAATAAACTTTTACAATGTAAAACTATTTACATTATACACACAAACAAATGTACACATTTAAAAATACATAGAAGCCTGAGCAAGGTTTGCATCTTGTGGAAGTCCCAGGGTGGGAAAGCTGCCAAAGGTGTCCATAAATTATTTAAAAATCCCATAGATTCCTGTATGTGTGTATATATATATATATATATATATATATATATATATATATATATATATATATATCTATATACAGGAATCTATGGAATTTGGCATGAATTTAGGGACAACTTCTTTGGCAGCTGTTCCCCTGGGACTTCAACATGCTGCAATCTTTCTCAGGCTACTTTATATATTTAAATTGACATTTTGAGTTTTACAATTTAAATTTTTATTGTGAATAAGAAACAGAATAAACGTTGCGTGTCCAAATATGTGTATAGTTCCTGAACGTTCACTATATGATTATTATTTAAATAAAAAAAAGTACAAAAAATAATTTTTAATATAAATTTACATTGTTTATAAATGTTCATATGATAGGGTGTTTGTACTTTACATTTTAGATTGTAACTGTTTATGCAGTAAGAGACATAACTACTTTGTTGGTCTGTTAGCATTATTGGAATAAGCATTTACCAAGCTATAACTTTAAAAGTTCTGATTTGATACTAAACTCCCATCAATTCTAGCTTTTTGCCATGAAAGGTGTAATACACGTCTACATTTGGTATCATTGTCAGATAATGGTGTTATAAGGTATGCAGGTATGTAGTCTAATTCCCTGGACATGTCTGGAGCCAGTTGGTTAAGCACAATGGCAACTAGCTTCAAAGGCCTAGCCTTCCATCAGAAGGTGACATACCATGAGTCTAGTGTGAAGGTGGCCAGTAGACAAGTTCTGAAGTTCTGAATTAATCCCCCTGGTACCAGCATATGGATCAGCAATGGTGTGAAAGAATGTTAAAATGTAGTAGATGGTTAAGAACAATGGCAACTGGCTTCAAAGGCCTAACCTTTAAAGGTGGCCAGTAGACAAGTTCTGAAGTACTGAATTAATCCCCCTGGTACCTGCATATGGATCAGCAATGGTGTAAAAGAATATTAAGATGTAGTAGATGGTTAAACACAATGGCGACTGGAATCTAGTGTGAAGGTGGCCAGCAGACAGAGCACATGTTGATTGTACAGACATGACTGAAACTCTGAATGAAACACACTCATATCTTTAAAAGTGCAATCTATTTGTGGATATATATATAAATATATATATATATATATATATATATATATATATATATATATATATATATATAGATATATATATATATGTGTGTGTGTAAACACTTGACCTTAGCACAACATAGCTGCGCTAATGTCTAATGGCTTGCAACAATAAACATTTATCCCATGTGAATTACACACAAATGTGCATATCTATGAATAAATATCCCAAGTATTATCCACTATATACATTTCCAAAGATATTGTAGATTGGACACAGAATGAGTTCTGAGATCTTTTGGTTTTAAAGCAGTGAGCAGTTACACAGCTCAAAAAGTAAACTACACACAGAGATTTTTACTTCCATGTGTGCAGTCTATATTCTAACCTTGCTATTTGTCAAATTACCAAAAGGACATAGCCCATCAAAAAATGGTCTCTTTGAACTGGAACTGCTAGCCCCTACTTAAATCCTTAGAGTGGCAAATAGGTGCTTTGTAAATGCCAGGGGCATATTGAAGCAGTTAGAGGGGAGACACAGGACCAACTAGCAGAAGTTACTCCCTCTATTGCTGTCCTCGGCCTATGGAAACTACAAGCCCCTTTTCTGATTGGGGGAAGGGGCAAGCTGACAGAACCTTAGCAATAGCTTATGCCTATGTCCTTAGCAATTGAAGGACACAGGCATGACAAGCCATTTTATCAGGTTTCAATACCAGGGTATATTGCACAACACCTGCCATGATGCCCCCTCAAGCTAGGGCATTTTGAAATTGTTTATATCTGCCCTTCAACAGCCAGCACCCATACAAATGGAAACAGTAACACCATTCATTTTTACTTTTTGGTCTGTTATCATTATTGGAATAAACAATTACCAAGCTAAAACTTAAAAAGTTCTGGTTTGATAGTAAACTCCCAGCAATTTTTATTTCTTGGAATAAGAGGTGTATTACAGGTCTACATTTGGTACCATTGTCAATAAGGCTATAATGTATGCAGGTATGTAGCCTAATTTTCTGGACTTGTCTGGAGCCAGTTGGTTAAGCACAATGGCAACTGGCTTCAAAGGCCTAGCCTTCCAGCAGAAGGTGACATACCATGAGTCTAGTGTGAAGGTGGCCAGTAGACAAGTTCTGAAGTTCTGAATTAATCCCCCTGGTACCAGCATATGGATCAGCAATGGTGTGAAAGAATGTTAAGATGTAGTAGATGGTTAAGAACAATGGCAACTGGCTTCAAAGGCCTAACCTTTAAAGGTGGCCAGTAGACAAGTTCTGAAGTACTGAATTAATCCCCCTGGTACCTGCATATGGATCAGCAATGGTGTGAAAGAATATTAAGATGTAGTAGATGGGTTAAACACAATGGCGACTGGGAATCTAGTGTGAAGGTGGCCAGCAGACAGAGCATGTTGATTGTACAGACATGTCTGAAACTCTGAATGAAACACACTCATATCTTTAAAAGTGCAATCTATTTGTGGATATATATATATATATATATATATATATATATATATATATATATATATATATATATATATATATATATATATATATTGTGTGGTGTGTGTAAACACTTGACCTTAGCACAACATAGCTGCGCTAATGTCTAATGGCTTGCAACAATAAACATTTATCCCATGTGAATTACACACAAATGTGCATATCTATGAATAAATATCCCAAGTATTATCCACTATATACATTTCCAAAGATATTGTAGATTGGACACAGAATGAGTTCTGAGATCTTTTGGTTTTGAAGCAGTGAGCAGTTACACAGCTCAAAAAGTAAACTACACACAGAGATTTTTACTTCCATGTGTGCAGTCTATATTCTAACCTTGCTATTTGTCAAATTACCAAAAGGACATAGCCCATCAAAAAATGGTCTCTTTGAACTGGAACTGCTAGCCCCTACTTAAATCCTTAGAGTGGCAAATAGGTGCTTTGTAAATGCCAGGGGCATATTGAAGCAGTTAGAGGGGAGACACAGGACCAACTAGCAGAAGTTACTCCCTCTATTGCTGTCCTCGGCCTATGGAAACTACAAGCCCCTTTTCTGATTGGGGGAAGGGGCAAGCTGACAGAACCTTAGCAATAGCTTATGCCTATGTCCTTAGCAATTGAAGGACACAGGCATGACAAGCCATTTTATCAGGTTTCAATACCAGGGTATATTGCACAACACCTGCCATGATGCCCTCTCAAGCTAGGGCATTTTGAAATTGTTTATATCTGCCCTTCAACAGCCAGCACCCATACAAATGGAAACAGTAACACCATTCATTTTTACTTTTTGGTCTGTTATCATTATTGGAATAAACAATTACCAAGCTAAAACTTAAAAAGTTCTGGTTTGATAGTAAACTCCCAGCAATTTTTATTTCTTGGAATAAGAGGTGTATTACAGGTCTACATTTGGTACCATTGTCAAATAAGGCTATAATGTATGCAGGTATGTAGCCTAATTTTCTGGACTTGTCTGGAGCCAGTTGGTTAAGCACAATGGCAACTGGCTTCAAAGGCCTAGCCTTCCAGCAGAAGGTGACATACCATGAGTCTAGTGTGAAGGTGGCCAGTAGACAAGTTCTGAAGTTCTGAATTAATCCCCCTGGTACCAGCATATGGATCAGCAATGGTGTGAAAGAATGTTAAGATGTAGTAGATGGTTAAGAACAATGGCAACTGGCTTCAAAGGCCTAACCTTTAAAGGTGGCCAGTAGACAAATTCTGAAGTACTGAATTAATCCCCCTGGTACCTGCATATGGATCAGCAATGGTGTGAAAGAATATTAAGATGTAGTAGATGGTTAAACACAATGGCGACTGGAATCTAGTGTGAAGGTGGCCAGCAGACAGAGCATGTTGATTGTACAGACATGTCTGAAACTCTGAATGAAACACACTCATATCTTTAAAAGTGCAATCTATTTGTGGATATATATATATATATATATATATATATATATATATATATATATATATATATATATATATATATATATATGTGTGTGTGTGTGTGTAAACACTTGACCTTAGCACAACATAGCTGCGCTAATGTCTAATGGCTTGCAACAATAAACATTTATCCCATGTGAATTACACACAAATGTGCATATCTATGAATAAATATCCCAAGTATTATCCACTATATACATTTCCAAAGATATTGTAGATTGGACACAGAATGAGTTCTGAGATCTTTTGGTTTTGAAGCAGTGAGCAGTTACACAGCTCAAAAAGTAAACTACACACAGAGATTTTTACTTCCATGTGTGCAGTCTATATTCTAACCTTGCTATTTGTCAAATTACCAAAAGGACATAGCCCATCAAAAAATGGTCTCTTTGAACTGGAACTGCTAGCCCCTACTTAAATCCTTAGAGTGGCAAATAGGTGCTTTGTAAATGCCAGGGGCATATTGAAGCAGTTAGAGGGGAGACACAGGACCAACTAGCAGAAGTTACTCCCTCTATTGCTGTCCTCGGCCTATGGAAACTACAAGCCCCTTTTCTGATTGGGGGAAGGGGCAAGCTGACAGAACCTTAGCAATAGCTTATGCCTATGTCCTTAGCAATTGAAGGACACAGGCATGACAAGCCATTTTATCAGGTTTCAATACCAGGGTATATTGCACAACACCTGCCATGATGCCCCCTCAAGCTAGGGCATTTTGAAATTGTTTATATCTGCCCTTCAACAGCCAGCACCCATACAAATGGAAACAGTAACACCATTCATTTTTACTTTTTGGTCTGTTATCATTATTGGAATAAACAATTACCAAGCTATAACTTAAAAAAGTTCTGGTTTGATAGTAAACTCCCAGCAATTTTTATTTCTTGGAATAAGAGGTGTATTACAGGTCTACATTTGGTACCATTGTCAAATAAGGCTATAATGTATGCAGGTATGTAGCCTAATTTTCTGGACTTGTCTGGAGCCAGTTGGTTAAGCACAATGGCAACTGGCTTCAAAGGCCTAGCCTTCCAGCAGAAGGTGACATACCATGAGTCTAGTGTGAAGGTGGCCAGTAGACAAGTTCTGAAGTTCTGAATTAATCCCCCTGGTACCAGCATATGGATCAGCAATGGTGTGAAAGAATGTTAAAATGTAGTAGATGGTTAAGAACAATGGCAACTGGCTTCAAAGGCCTAACCTTTAAAGGTGGCCAGTAGACAAGTTCTGAAGTACTGAATTAATCCCCCTGGTACCTGCATATGGATCAGCAATGGTGTGAAAGAATATTAAGATGTAGTAGATGGTTAAACACAATGGCGACTGGAATCTAGTGTGAAGGTGGCCAGCAGACAGAGCATGTTGATTGTACAGACATGACTGAAACTCTGAATGAAACACACTCATATCTTTAAAAAGTGCAATCTATTTGTGGATATATATATATATATATATATATATATATATATATATATATATCCACAAGTAGTTTGTGATGAAGAACCCCTCCAACCCTCCTTAAAGTTCCTGGATGATACAATGAAGGCAGTGGCTTTTTTTTAAATAATCATTTATTAAAACTTAAGGACAAGTTAACATTTTATTCCCTGTTCCAGAGGGAGGCGAAAACCAAAAACCCAGCCAGTTTTAATTCATGCTGGGAGAAAAAATTCCTCCCTGACCCCACTTATGGCGATCGGATGATTTCCCTGGAAAAAAATTAGTCTTTAACGTGTTGTCATTATTTACAATCAAATGTGTCCATGTTTTCAGTCCTCTTCCTCTCTTCACTATTATCCCGACTTGTGGTGATCAGATGTTTTCCCTGGTCCAAACTGATTCTTTAACGTGTTGTCATTGTCAATTTCTTCCATACTTTCAGTCGCTTTCATCTCTTCGCTATGGTCTTTGCTTATTTCTTGAAACCTAAAAAAAAAATAACATTACTTACATTTCTGCTGACCAATCAACAGTGGGGAGAGAGGGGGAGAGAGAGAGAGGGGGAGAGAGGGAGAGGGAGAGAAAGAGAGAGGGGAGAGAAAGAGAGAGGGGAGAGAAGAGAGAGAGATAGAGAGAGAGAGGGGAGAGAAAGAGAGAGAGAAAGAAGGAGAAATGGAAGTTGGGTCAGAGGAAGCATAGATAATTAATAATAAATTAATAAATGTACATATCTTTTAAAAGTGACGTCAGTGTATTGTTCCATACTTTCAGTCGCTTCCATCTCTTCACTACTGTCTTTGCTTATTTCTTGAAGCCTAAAAAAAATAAAATTTCTTACATTTCTGCTGACCAAACAATCAACAGTGGAGAGAGAGGGAGAGAGATGGGAGAGGGGTGAGAGAGATGGGAGAGGGAGAGAGAGAGAGAGAGAGAGGAGAGAGAGAGAGAGAGGGGGAGAAAGAGAGAGAGCAGGAGAAATGGAAGTTGGGTCAGAGAAGCATAGATAATGTATATATCTTTTAAAAGTGACATTAGAGAGAGAGAGAGAGAGAGAGAGAGAGAGCAGGAGAAATGGAAGTTGGGTCAGAGGAAGCATAGATAATTAATAATAAATTAATAAATGTACATATCTTTTAAAAGTGACGTCAGAGTATTGTTCCATACTTTCAGTCGCTTCCATCTCGTTCACTACTGTCCTTTGCTTATTTCTTGAAGCCTAAAAAAAATAAAAATTTCTTACATTTCTGCTGACCAAACAATCAACAGTGGGGAGAGAGGGAGAGAGATGGGAGAGGGGAGAGGGAGAGAGAGAGAGAGAGAGAGAGAGAGAGAGAGAGGAGAGAGAGAGAGAGAGAGAGAGAGCAGGAGAAATGGAAGTTGGGTCAGAGGAAGCATAGATAGAGGAGACATATAAAGGGTGTAAAATGGCAGTGGAGAGATATGACTTACGCTTCCTTCTGTTGGTGTGTTTCTGGACTTCTTCTGGTTTGTCGCTGGAACACCTGAGGTTCTTCAGTTCTTTAAAAACAATGTACAAATATTTAAGCAGATTGTTTTAGGATTTAACACAGACAGAGACAAAGGGGCATGACCGGAGGGAGAGCTAGAAAAGAATAGCCACAATGTAAGAGAAGGCAGTGATACAGGATGGAGTAAAATGACAAATGAGACATAGAACTCACACATCCTCCTCTTGGGAGCAGGAGAAATGGAAGTTGGGTCAGAGGAAGCATAGATAATTAATAATAAATGTACATATCTTGTAACCAATGACTTACATGTCCTTTTTTTAACGTAATGAAGCTATTTTCTTCAGAATATCGGGTATCCTTGGCATGTTGACGTTCCACTGCATCATCTGTAAAAACCTTTTGATCTGTGCCTTATTGTGTTCCCGATTCTGGAAATGCTCTATTTATAAAGAAAGAGAAATGTTAAATGAATAAATCTCTGTTACTGTCTGTCCATGTGTAAACAGTTTGTGCATAAGTTTCATTTGGAAATCCATAGCAATCTTACCGGCGACATAGTTCCTTCGCATTAAATTTTGAGATTTTCTCCATCGGTCAGACAGGTATAACCAATGCTCTGGAGAAAGATCCCTCCATTTTTTTAAGTCTGGAGGATCACTATTTATTCTTATTGGGAATATCTCCTTTTGCAATTACACTGAACAGGTCTTCTCTTGAAAGGCCTGCCTTGATCACGACTTTTTGTGTTTACAGGATGTGCGAAGTAATTCTTTCCTTTAAAAACAAAGCACACACATTTAAGCAGACGGAAGTAAATTAGAGACATAGAGAAAGTAGAAAAGCCACATAACTGGAAGTTTAAAACGTAGAGTAAAAAGAGGAGACATATAAAGGTGTTAAAATGGCAGTGGAGAGATATGACTTACGCTTCCTTCTGTTGGTGTGTTTCTGGACTTCCTCTGGTTTTGTCGCTTGGAACACCTGAGGTTCTTCAGTTCTTTAAAAACAATGTACAAATATTTAAGCAGATTGTTTTAGGATTTAACACCAGACAGAGACAAAGGGGCATGACCGAGGGAAAGTTGGAGAGAGCTAGAAAAGAATAGCCACAAAGTAAGAGAAGGCAGTGATACAGGATGGAGTAAAATGACAAATGTGACATATAACTCACGCATCCTCCTCTTGTCTGGTTTCTCTCCGTCTTTTGCTTCTTGAATGGGGCGTGCTTGGTTTTTTAGTTCTATAACAATAAACATTACGCAGTTCATTATTTGTAACTGCTTGTGAACACAGAATAAAGCAGAGAAACGGAGAAACCAAAGAAATTAAAAAGGATAGAAATGCATGCTCCCTCCTGTTGGTGTTTTCCTGAATGTCTGCATAGTCCTTCAGCATTTTTTTTAAATGAAAACATTGACACAGAATAAAGGCAGAGCGGAGAAACTGGAAGACAGGAAGGGAAATAGAAGTAAGAGAAGCCAAGAATGAGAGGCAGAACAATAGATAGGTGTGAAATAGTAGAGGAGAGGTAAAACCTACGCTACTTCCATTGGACAAGCCTCTTTAGAGAATCAGAACAAGAGGAAATAAAGAGGAGACATAAGAAGCTACAAGAAGCTGTGGAGTGATTGCATAACACATACTCTACTTTCTGTTGGTAGTCCTCTGGGTCTGATTCAGGCTGTGAAGATGCACACATTTCCTCACTTCTACAAAAGAATGTAAACAAAAATACATTTATAGAGCACACGGAAGGAGGAGTCAGAAAGAGCAGGGAAAGAGGCAGTGCAAAGGGGGAGCCATACTCGACTTCCTGTTGGTGTCCTCTGGGGTCCCATTCAGTTCCTGAAGATGTGCACGGTTCATCACTTCTACAGAAAGAATGTAAAACAAAAACACAATTTAGAGACCACAGAGACAGAAGGAGCTGGGTCACTTTCATTTTCCAAATGTGGTGGTGGTATGCATGATTACTTCTATAGAAAAAGTGAAAGAAAACAAAACCATATTTTAGATGGCGAGAGAAAAAACAAGAATGCAGAGGTACAGAGAGAATCACCACATAGAAAGATTGATGAGACAAAGAGATTGCAGGGGGAGATATACTGGACTTCCTGCTGGTTGTCTACTGGGTTACAGAGTTACAGAGAGAGACACAAACGGGTATAGCTGAACAGCAAGTTAAATTCAAAGAGAAAGTAAGAAAGTCACATGAGTGGAAGAAAAGTTAGAGACCTTGAGGAAAAAAAAGAAGAAAAAGAGGAAGGAGTTAAATGCAGTGGAGAGATGACGTACGTGTCCTCCTGTTGGTATGTTTCTGGACGTCTTCTTGTTTGTGGCTTGGACATCTGAGGTTTCTTCAGTTCTTTAACAACAATGTAGAAATATTTAAGTGGACTGTTTTATGTTATTGTGTTCACACGCTGATAACACCAGACAGAGACCAAAGGGGAATGTCCAGAGGGTAGGTGAGAGAGAGAGTGAAAAAGGAAAAGCCACAAAGTAGGAGGAGGATGAGAAATAGGATGGAGTAAAATGACAAGTGAGACATAATAACTCACGCATCTTCCTCACTTGGTCTGTTTTCTCTCCGTCTTTTGCATCTTGAATGTGGGCGTGACTGGTTCTTTTGAATGGGGCGTGACTGGTTCTTTTGAATGGGGCGTGACTGGTTCTTTGGTTCTATAAAAAGAAACATACGGAGAGTCTTTTTCTGTGAAACTGCTTGTGACACAATGTTAAACAGAGATACAGAGAAACAAAACAAAAAGCGGAGAAAACAGAATCAGAATCCTTCTGTTTGTGCCTTCCTGTGTGGTTCCTCAGCTCTTTTTAAAAAAATAAAATACGTTGAACTGCCTTTTCTCACTAGGTGTGTTTACAAAATGACACAGAAAGAAAGGCAGAGGAGGAGAAACTGGAAGACAGGAAAGAGAAATAGAAGTAAGAGAAGCCAAGATGAGGAGGCAGAATAAAAGGTAGGAGTGAAATGGAAGAGGTGAGATAACACCTACACAGCTTCGATTTCAAAAGCCTCTGTACATCTTCTTAAGCGGGATGTGCATGGTTCATCACTACTACAACAGGAATGAAAGAAAAAAAGGCATTACATTTTAGAGAATTAGAACGCAGAGAAATAAAGAGGCAGACCAAGAAGCTGTGAAGGAGTGATAGCATTACACATACTCAACTTCCTGTTGCGTAGTCCTCTGGGTCTGAGCGAGTTTGTGAAAGATGTGGATGTTTCCTCACTTCTACAAAAAGAACTGTAAACAAAAAACAGAATAGAGCACACAGAAAGAGTAGACAGAAAGCAGCTCGGAAGGAGCATGCAAGGCAGGCAACCGTCTTCCTGTTGGTGGTACTCTGGCGTCCCTCATTGTCACTTTTCATCTCCCCAAAGGTGTGGGTGGATGGTCGACTATCCTATAAAAACAGCGAAAAATACAAATTTTGTTAGAGCACACAGAAAAGAGTAACAGAAAGAGCGGGAAGCACTACATAGGCAGGCATACCTCTTCCTGTGGTGGACTCTGTCCTCATTGGTCACTCATCTTTCCAAAGGTGGTGGTGGTGCTGCATGGTCGACTTCTATAAAAACAGCGAAGGAAAGCAAAAATGTTAATAACAATATATATAAAACAAGAATGTCATACAGAGAGAAACAACACATATAGAATGAGGAAATGAGACAGATGTAGAGGAGTCATACTGGACTTCCTGCTGGTTTTCCACTGGTTTAAACGTCCACCTTCGAAAGATTGGTGTGGGAGGGTTTTTCAACCGCAGTTGGCTTCTACGCTTCTTTAGAAGGAAAAGTTTAAAATTGTTTCTATGTGCAATTGTATTGTTACACAAATGAGCAGGTCACAACAGAAGCTGTGTGTGCTTACCCTTTGAGGTAGCCTGCTTGGACTCTCATGACTGCTGCTTGCACCTGCTCTCTCAGAGACCAGCAGGTATGCGTGGGCATATGTCATCTAGAGTTTTCTCCGTAGTTCCTCTCTGCTGTCGCATGGGTATGTGCCAAATACTTAGCAAACAGATGCCCTGCTCGGCAGTCCGTCCCAGTAAAATGTCTCACACACTTCGCCGCACATCCTGACTGCACACATTAGGAAATGTGCTACCTTAAATTGGAAACACAAAGAAAGTGAGAAACGGGACAGTGATCCCCATATACAATTATATTGGGACATTGCTCAGTGAACCTTCTAAATGTGCAGGCTTCACAATTACCTTTGGTGTATCGCACAGGTTCATTTGAAAACACTATGAAGTTTTCTTCCCATTTGGACGATAAGAAGAAGATGTCTGTGGGAGTGCACGCACTCATCCTGGTCTTATGTTGACGATAATACACGTCGAACACTTAGAAGGCAAAAACAATTATAATCACATGGCTTTCCTACAGTTGTCTATCAACCTCAACACAGATTTATAAAAAATAGTACCTCTCCTCTTCTGTCAACGGCAAAATCAGCGCACGTGCTTCTCGTCCCACGCCCAATGATAGAAACGACGCGTATTTACCCGCTGGTGTATCTGTGCGTGAATTCTGTTTTCCATTCAGTGTTCTTTAGGGCAGTAAAGGCTTATTGTTGGAGAATCATCTTACATACATTTTAACAAAGTCCTTATGTCAATATCTACTTACTGTTCATGTTCTGTACAAACCCCTGGTCTCTGCAAGTGTTTCAAACCAGCAACGCCTCCAGGTAATGCGACGATCTCAAATTTAACCTGATCATCTTGTCTCGTCCTTTTGGAGCAGGCATCCAGGGCTTTTCAAAAATTGTGACTTTCGCGTTTGACAATAAGCTGCCCGGCAATCTTCCGGTGTCTTCATTTTATGGTCAAGGGAATTCGTACCTGTAAAAAAAAAAAAAGTTTACTTATAATGCTGACTAAAAAAAGCAGAGGCTGAAAGGAATTATCAATATAGCCCACTGGGTTACCTTTGTCTTGACCCACTTCCCGGGATATTCCTTACTGATTCTGTTTTTGAAGGCATCCGTGGCTTTCATAAAGTTGTTGCAGCATTGTGCATGACAGATCAGTTGCCGAACAAGTTCGGTGTGTTGTCGATCTGGAATTTTACGAAGCCTCACAGCGTTCAAATAAGTGACACAATGTCTGACCCTGGTGCGAGACAATCTTCTTGCAGCTTCAGAAAACCATTGGTCCTTTGGATGTCTTTCACAATGCCAAGTTAGCAATCTTGTGGGTTCATAAAATAAAGGAACCTAGCCACGTTTCCACCAAAAACACAAAAAAAAACACACAAGGTAGGGATGCCTTAAGTGCACATAACAAAGCATTTAGGTATTATACAGCATCTCCACACCACCAAGGCTTACCCCAAAAGGCTCAAGGCCAAGCCGGAAATTAAAACATAATGAAACTACAGGCCTTGCATAAGCTGCCGGAGACTCATTAAAACTGGCAATAAAAATATGACTTTGGCAAAAAAAATATAATCAAGGAAATCCAATGGCACACAGGTCTGCGTTGAAACCTCAAGATTTATTTAGCCAATTTGCAGTTTGCAACGTTCGGAACACCCCTTTGTCAAGCATACCATGGTGGCGTTGCCCGAAACGTGCACTGCAATTGCCTAAATAAATGCTTGACGTTTTCACCGCAGACCTGTGTGCCATTGGATTTCCATGTACTGCATTGGGAGGTTGTCGAACCTCCACCTGTGCTGCCCAGGCTCATCTACTCTAATTGCGGAGAACAGGGTGGGCGAGTACCACAACTTTTCCTTGGCAAAAATTAGAAACACAATAAACCATCAATTACTGTTACTTACCTCCTGTTTGTACCAGTGACACCCAATGTACGTGTCAGAAAATCTGTGAATGCTTTCAGGAGGGGGCCGACGACGGATGCCGATTGTACAGACCAGCTTCCTTCATTTTCAGCCTATGTCTGAAGTTCCAATTCATTTTCGCTGCCCGTATTATTTTCAAGAGGAATGAGACACATGCCATATAAACATAAGAATCAGGTCAGCTATCTAAAAAGAAAATATACAAGTAAATGCATTGCCTTCTTAAGTTTGGATCTGTATCTCTCTTTCTAGCAACTTTCAAATAATTACCTGCAATATGTTTTTTTCTGTTCTAGACAGATGTGGTTGGCCTGTCACGCCAGCAATATTCAATTATTATCCAGAGAGTGCAGACTGAACTTAAATTTGGAGACTGATCACTGCTGTACAGCAGGAGCTGCAATCTCTATATATGAGGATTATATCGATCTATATAAAAGTAATGCTGAACCCAGCATGGACTGTAATTTAAAATACAGGCCTTGACCAATGCCAAGTGCACAGGACTCAAATGCCCACCACCAGCCCCATGGTAATAACCTTTAGACTGAAGCAGCCCCTTCCCTCTCCCACTACACTCGTGCTAGTCCACAGCCAATGGAAATCTCCTCA
>NC_054375.1:15475505-15496956 GCF_017654675.1 Xenopus laevis | reverse complement strand
AAGAAGAATGGAGACGATACATGGCCTCCCCCCAACCCTTTAAAAAAAAACCTTGAGTTATTTGCCAGGAAGGGAAGGTTTTTTTAAAAAATTCGGTTTTTTTTTTTTGCCCAAAGGGGAAAAAAAATTTTGGCTTGGGGCCCAATTTTCCAAAAATTTTGACCCTGAGCCCCCCGGGAAAAAGGGGGTTTTTTTTAAAAAATTCGAGAAGGAAAAAAGGGAACGGGCAATTTTGGAAGAAAATATGGGGGTGTTAAAGAAGAGCCGCGGGCAGAAGTCATGAAAAGAAGAGCATTGTAGTGGCCCGTCAGGCTTCGACATCAAGGTAAGTTGATATAGAGCATTTACATGGTTTTCTGTATGCCAATTTTGTTTTAAATACTGATAAATTATGATTATACTAACACGCGGTTTCATTCTCATTATCCATTTAACAGGTTTAAACAGATGCCACAGCAGCCACTGGAAACGGAAAGTACAGTAGTCCCTCTCGAGACTTGAGGGAGAATGCTTTTGAGAGATTCAAAAAAGCCGCGTCCAGTCACCCCATGATGCAAATCCTCCTTGCTTAAAAGGCAGCGTTAGCCTTTTCCCATGATTATGGGCCAGTACTGTTATGATCGATGGAGAAAACTACAGAACAAGATGAGGGTGGATTATGTTGCTGGTAAGTCTTCCAAATTGTTGTATGTTTTCACAGTTTAGGGGGTTCTTCCCAGTCAGGACAGTGAGGTTGTGGAATGCACTGCCGGGTGAAGTTTTGTGATGGCTGATTCAGTTAATGCATTTAAGAATGGCTTGGATGATTTCTTGGACAGACATAATACAAAGGCTATTGTGATACTAAACTCTATAGTTAGTATAAGTATGGGTATATATCATTTATGTGACAGTATAGAGGGGTGTGTGTATGGATGCTGGGTTTTCATTTGGAGGGGTTGAACTTGATGGACGTTGTCTTTTTTCAACCAATTTAACTATGTAACTATGTGCAATCACTGAATGTATACGTTTGTGAATATCTAATAATTCTTTCTCTTACACCCATCCATTCTAGGAATTTTCAAAATATCAGAAACCAAAATGAAGAGAGAGTGAGAGAATGTATCGAAGGCCATGCATGGAAGACCAACTTACCACGGATACGGGATATTCTGGAAACCATAAAGCCACGTTGATAGCAAACCAGGTTTCTAAAACACGTGTCAAGTGGAGTGAGCATGAAATTCAGCTGGATAAAAGTTGAAAGTTTTGAAAGATTGGTGGAATGCATTGGCATCTGCAGATTTCCTCATAACAGATGTAGATGAGACATTAGCCATAAACCATCCAAGAGAGTTGGAAGAGATTGTTCGTCTAATGAATATGTCAGATGGGAGAAACCTTGCCCTGTTTTGGATTCTGCAGCATTTTTAATGACTGGTAGCCAAATAGAAATATTTGGCTGGGAGTTTTGTTGGGTTACGGGGGGGTTGTTTTGTTTTGAAAATGTTTATTTGTGCTTTGAGTTTTAAGTGCTAAGGTGTGTAATTTTTGTTTCTCTTTGTATGTTCTTTTTATGTTCATTTTTCTTTCCCCGTTTCCCTTTTTTTTTTTCTGTACCCTCTGGAAATTTACAAATTTAATAAAAAAGAGATTTAAAATTAATTAATGCTCCTTTATTTATATCTCTTGTTGTATTCTCATCAAATAGGAACCTCCAATTTGCATCTAGCTGCTCATCAGAAGGTGATAGCAGTTTGTCATAGCTCCCCTTAAACCCGGGGCTTCAGTGTGGGCGCCAAGCAATTCCAGGGCCCAGAAGACAGCCTTGGATGGGCCAGTAACTCTCACTGGTCCTGACCATTTATGCTGGGCTAAAAGGGGACCTTACACCTTTTTTCTGTCACTGCTGCAAAGGACCCCAGCATGCTAAAGGAGTGTCCCCCCTCCTTCTTATACCAGGGGTATCCTCTTTACATATATTATAATATTATTCAGCATAGGGGTGGATTAATATTTAAAAAAACCATCAAATCCTGGTGCAGAAAGTCTTAATTCCTCCACCATTTGGCAAAAAATGCCTACTCACTGACCACTGTTGTGGTGTAGCGCATATAACAAGTCCTCGTGGTGCTCTCTGTCCTGATGTCCCGGTCGCTCAGACCCCCAAGGCAAAAAGATAAAACCAAAAGATAGTGAATGCTACTTTAATAAAACGTTATTATAAAAAAAACATTGCACTCACAATTTTCTCTTAATGGGGGCACTCGCATGTATGATTTTGGCATGCTGCAGGGTCCTAGAGGTTGCCTCCTTTAGAAAACGTGAGCACTGGGTGAATTCCCTGCAACAAAGATATACTGCACTATATTCAATTTCTTGGATGTCTTGGATGGGCCAGTAAACTCTCACTGCTTTATCATTCATGTCTGGCTGTAGGGGGACCTTAGGCCATTTTCACAATGCTGTGTGTAGCACACCCTTGAGTGTACTTTTGCTGTGTATTAAGGCTGTGTGTGACCAGGCTAACACTGCTTGTAGTGTGCCCCAGACCCCCAGTGTACCCGTGCAACTCCCGGTACCTGGTGTGGATAAATGCAGCAGTAGATTCAGCCAGACAAGTCCTTTGCAGTAAAACTATAACTGGTTTATTTACAGAGAACAGTAAACAAGGGTAGTAGTTCACAGGCACTTTGATGTTCACAGTTATCATAGAATAGCTTCACGTCAGCAAATAATCCCTCTAGAGAGTACAGGGTGCAGCAAACGGGCTAGTATTTAGTATTACAATGCAACAATAGACGTGGGGAATAGTTACCGACTCTCACTAGGCCACTATCCTCTGGTGAAGCACTAAGGCAAGGGTTTTCTCAGCCTGAGGTCTTGTATCTTGGCACCGGACTTGATCCTCACCTCACCCACTGTATTCAGCCTGGGGTCTTGGTCTTGGTACCCTATCTGGTCCTCAACTCACCCACTGTAGTCCCTGCACTAGTGGTTCAAATACCACGGGGTCCTAACCCCACTACACCTCTCGTTGGAGCCACATCTGCTCACTAGCTACCCCTGAGCTGACTTTCATCCTAGAGCGACTATTACAGTACTACTATCACTATCTTACACTTCACTAACTTTCTCGGCAGACCTGTAGTACCTCACACTGAGGCAAAGTCCCAGGACAGACCCAGACCTCATGGTGCTAACCCCTTTTATATTAACCAACAGTGCCATCTAGTGGACAAACTCCATGTACTAAAATATGGACCCAGCAAGGGACATAGCTGCCTGAATTAACTAAAGGGCCCTTAGGTGTCCAAATACTACAGGGGAATTGCCTGAGATAAATACACCCCGAATCTCAGGGTCTCTACAGCTGCAAAGGACCTCAGCATGTCAACAAGCCCCTTGCATCCCATCACTGGGCTTTCAGTGAGCCCTAGCAATTTGAGGGCCCAAGATGATAGCCTTGGATGGGGCCATGCACTTTTAGGTAACTTTGCACTGGCCTGGCATGTCTGCCAGAACTGCCATACTGCTTTTGTGAATGAGAGATGGCAAGGTTAACATATAGGCAATCCACTGGAAGGGTTTCTGTATGATAGGACCCCTCATTAACATGGCATACAGATTTGGCCAGAATGCTAGTGCCAGCAATGTACAGGTTATATTGGGGCTAGCAAGCATGCTGGGATGTGTATGCTAACCCCAGATTAGCACAACAGCGATCTCTATCTCACTGCCCAAATAGCTGAGGTTGATGGGACCGTTGTGGAAAGCTGCAGGTAAACTACCAGTGTAACTACAACTACCATGATCCCACTGTCTTCCATTATAGCAGGAATATTGCTGGCAGTAAGGGCCCAGCACCAACAGAAAGCATGATGGGGGTTGTATTCTTTGAGATGGTTGGGAAAGAGCTGTGCAGGGCTGGGTCTTTCAATTGCTAATGAGCTGAGCACAAGCCATCGTTTAGCTCCTGCAGCAAACATCCCCCCACCCTCCCCAACCAGGTGGAGCAGCTAGGAGGTATAGCAGTCTGTGTCTGCTAACCACTGCTGTGCTGGACTCAAATATTCTACCAATATATATAAGACAATGACCTATTGCTGGCAGTAACAGACCAGAATCCCCTCCCTGGCTTCAGTGAGCCCTAGCAATTCAAGGGCCCAGAGGAAAGCCAGTGTATTAGGGTTAGGCATTTCCCCAAGCAATGTTTCTCACAAGCAATGATGCTAGCTGACTGTCCCAGGGAATTTCAGTAGGTTCTAGAACGTTCAAGGGTCCAGGATGCTTTTAAATGAAAGGTACACCACCCATTCAGTAAATTAACACGCCTTGTATGCATGGAGTCACTCCCACACTTGGAAAAAATGGGGACCCTGTGCACCCCGAAACACTACCTGCCAGCCAGGCATTAAATGTATCCCCCATAAACTTTATATTGGGCACCCATGAAGATTTCAAAAAATTTCAACACATGGAGAAAACAAAGTAGTGCCCCATGTACCCCTCGCAAGTGAGTAGGCAGCCAGTCTTATGACCACAGTTGTACCTGGAAGTGCCATGCAAGTACATACAGGCAGACCAACTGGAAGGTGGCAGTGCTAAAAGACTCATCTGAAACTTGTTATTGGGACACCAGTGTAGCCAGGCTGTTATAGGCAGCAATAGATAATGGGAGAAGCCAGAATGTAGGAATAGCTCCCTCCCCACTTAATCATTTCATATGACATGACATTGGCAAATATATTTACTATATATATAATGTGTGTGTGTGTGTATATATTTGTAGCAATAAGAGATAGAAAACCATCCTTTGGCTTTTGAATACACATTCTCCCACACCCCACCCGACCAAGGTATATAAGTTTGCTAATGATTGTAGCCAAGGCCATTGTTCCCCTGAATACAGATGCTAATGAATCTTCCCCACCCTATTCAAGGTTGTATAGGAGAGCCCAGCGCTGTGGTTTCATCCTTCCCCCACAGCTCCTGCTAGCAGCCACTTTTGTAGACAAGTGGGACATCTAGTGGTGGGCTACTTGAGAATTGCATCCCTTCCACAGCTGGGAACAAAGTTACACTGTTTTGTAACTACCCTGTCTCATTCCCGCCATTGACCAAGACGCAAGCACGGGAGAAAGCTGCCTAACTCGCCCAGGAAACTTCAACTCGCGGCTGGACACAGAAAAAACACGGGGGGAGAGTGACTAAAAATGTGCAGCTTGTGAGTTCCATGTGTCTGGGTAAGTTTTGTAGCTTGCTCCCTGTCCGCAGCTTGTGGAAGTCCTAAGGGGAAAAGCGTTTGTTTGTGTCCAGCCGCGAGTTTGAAGTTTCCTGGGCGGAGTTTAGGCAGCTTTTCTCCCGTGCTTGCCGTCTTGGGTCAATGGCGGGGAATGAGACGGGTAGTTACAGAACAGTGTAACTTTGTTCCCAGCTTGTGGAAGGGATGCAATTTCTCGAGTAGCCACCACTAGATGTCGCCACTTGTCTACAAAGTGGCTGCTAGCAGGAGCTGTGGGGGGAAAGGCTGTAAACCACGCGCTGGGCTTCTCCTATACAGATTGAATAGGGTGGGGGAAGAATTCATTAGCATCTGTGATTCAGGGAACAATGGCTTGGCTACATCATTAGCAAACGTATACGGCTGGTGGTGGGTGTGGGGAGAATGTGTAATTCAAAAGCCAAAGGATGGTTTCTATCTCTATTGCTACATATATACACACACACACACATTTATATATATAATATATTTGCCAATGTCATGTCATACTGAAATGATCAGTGGGGAGGGAGCTATTCCTACATTCTGGCTTCTTCCATTATCTATTGCTGCCTATAACAGCCTGGCTACACTGGTGTCCAATAACAAGTTCAGATGAGTCTTTTTAGCACTTGCCACCTTCCAGTTGGTCTGCCTGTATGTCTTGCCATGGCACTGCCAGGTACAACTGTGGTCATAAGACTGGCTGCTACTCACTTGAGGGGTACATGGGGCACTACTCTTGTTTCTCCATGGTGTTGAAATTTTGAAACATCTTCATGGGTGCTCAATATAAAGTTTATGGGATACATTTAATGCCTGGGGTGGCAGGGTAGTGTTTCGGGGTGCACAGGGTCCCCATTTTTTCCAAGTGTGGGAGTGACTCCATGCATACAAGGGGTTAAATTGTTACTGAATGGGTGGTGTAACCTTTCCCATTTTAAAGCATCTGGACGCCTTGAAGTTCTAGAACCACTACTGTAAATCCCTGGGACAGTCAAGCTAGCATCATTGCCTTGTGAGAAACATTGTTGGGGAAATGCCTAACCCTAATACACTGGCTTTCCTCTGGGCCCTTGAACTTGCTAGGGCTCACTGAAAGCAGGGATGGGGGATTCTGGTCTGTTTACTGCCAGCAATAGTCATGTCATAATAATTGGTAGAATATTGAGTCAGTCACAGAGGTGGTTAGCAGTACACACACTGTATACCCTCCTAGCTGCTCACCCTGGTTGGGGGGAGGTGGGGGGGATGTTTGCTGGCAGGAGCTAAACAATGGCTTGTGCTCAGCTCATTAGCAATTGAAAGACCCAGCCCCTGCACAGCTCTTTCCCAACCATCTCAAAGAATACAACCCCCATCATGCTTTCTGTTGGTGCTGGGCCCTTACTGCCAGCAATATTCCTGCTATAATGAAGACAGTGGGATCATGGTAGTTGTAGTTTACACTGGTAGTTTACCTGCAGCTTTCCACAACGGTCCCATCCACCTCAGCTGTTTGGGCAGTGAGATAGAGATCGCTGTTGTGCTAATCTGGGGTTAGCATACACATCCCAGCATGCTTGCTAGCCCCAATATAACCTGTACCAGGCATTGTGAAAAATGGCCTACGGTCCCCCTACATCCAGACATGAATGATAAAGCAGTGAGAGTTACTGGCCCATCCAAAACTTTCCTCTGGGCCCTTGAATTGTTAGTGCTCAATGAAGCCAGGGCAGGAGATGCTAGGGGCTTTGGACATGCGCGCGGCCTTTTTCAGCAGTGACAGAAAATGGCAAAAGTCCCACCTTCAGCCATTCATGATGTCAGAGCAAAGAGAGTTTACTGGCCCACCCGAGGCTGTTCCTCTTGTCACTAGCATTGCTAGAGCTCAGTGGAGCCCAGGGAGGGGGATGACAGCTGCTTTTGGACATGCTTGGGCCTTCTGTCGACAAGCGCTGACCCCCAGGAACGTTTCTTTCTTTGTGGAGATCAGCGCATGGGGCAATGGAGATTTTAGAAATGAATATAGTGTAGTATATCTTTGTTGCAGGGAATTCTCCCAGTGCTCACGTTTCTAAAGGAGGCAATCCTGCAGCATGCCAAAATCATACATGCGAGTACCCCATAAGAGAAAATTGTGAGTGCAATGTTTTTTTTTTTTAATAACCTTGTCATTAAAGTAAGCATTACACTATCTTTGGTTTTATCTTTTGCCTTGGGGTGTCTGAGCGACCGGGACATTCAGGACAGAGAGCACCACGAGGACTTGTTTATATCGGCTACACCACAACAGTGGTCAGTGAGTAGGCATTTTGCCAATGGTGGAGGAATTAAGACTTTCTGCACAGGATTGATGGTCTTTTTTAAATATTATCCACCCCTATGTGAATAATATTATAATATATGTAAAGAGGATACCCCTGTATAAGAAGGAGGGGGGACACTCCCTTTAGCATGCTGGGGTCCTTTGCAGCAGTGACAGAAAAAGGTGTAAGGTCCCCCTTTAGCCCAGCATAAATGTCAGACCAGTGAGAGTTACTGGCCCATCCAAGGCTGTCTTCTGGGCCCTGGAATTGCTTGGGCCCACTGAAGCCCGGTAAGGGAAGATATGACAAACTGCTATCACCTTCTGATGAGCAGCTAGATGCAATTGGAGTTCCTATTGATGAGAATACACAAGAGATATAAATAAAGGAGCATTAATTAATTTTAAATCTCTTTTATTAAATTTGTAAATTTTCCACAGGGTACAGAAAAAAAGGGAAATGGGGAAAGAAAATGAACATAAAAAGAACATAAAAGAGAAACAAAATTACACACCTTAGCGCTTAAAACTCAAAGCACAAATAAACATTTTCAAAACAAACAACCCCCCCAACAAAAACTCCCAGCCAAATATTTCTATTTGGCTACCAGTCATTAAAAATGCTGCAGAATCCAAAACAGGGCAAGGTTTCTCCCATCTGACATATTCCTTAGACGAACAATCTCTTCCAACTCTCTTGATGGTTTAAGGTGCTAAATGTCTCATCTACATCTGTTATGAGGAAATCTGCAGATGCCAATGCATTCCACCATCTTTTCAAACTTTCAAAATTTTATCCAGCTGAATTCATGCTCACTCCACTTGACACGTGTTTAGAAACCTAGTTTGCTATCAACGTGGCTTTATGGTTTCCAGAATATCCCGTATCCGTGGTAAGTTGGTCTTCCATGCATGGCCTTCGATACATTCTCTCACTCTCTCTTCATTTGGTTTTTGATATTTGAAAATTCCTAGAATGGATGGGTGTAAGAGAAAGAATTATTAGATATTCACAAACGTATACATTCAGTGATTGCACATAGTTACATAGTTAAATTGGGTTGAAAAAAGACAACGTCCATCAAGTTCAACCCCTCCAAATGAAAACCCAGCATCCATACACACACCCTTCTATACTGGTCACATAAATGATATATACCCATACTTTATACTAACTATAGAGTTTAGTATCACAATAGCCTTTGTATTATGTCTGTCCAAAAAATCATCCAAGCCATTCTTAAAAGCATTAACTGAATCATCCATCACAACTTCACCTGGCAGTGCATTCCACAACCTCACTGTCCTGACTGGGAAGAACCCCCTAAACTGTGAAAACATACAACAATTTTGGAAGACTTACCAGCAACATAATCCACCCTCATCTTGTTCTGTAGTTTTCTCCATCTATCATAACAGTACTGGCCGTACTCATTGGAAAAGGCTAACGCTGCCTTTAAGCATGGAGGATTTGCATCATGGGTGACTGGACGGGCTTTTTTTGAATCTCTCAAAAGCATTCTCCCTCAAGTCTCGAGAGACTACTGTACTTTCCGTTTCCAGTGGCTGTTGTGGCATCTGTTTAAACCTGTTAAATGGATAATGAGAATGAAACCGGTGGTTAGTATAAATCATAATTTATCAGTATTTAAAACAAAATTGCATACAGAAAACCATGTAAATGCTCTACATCAACTTACCTTGATGTCGAAGCCTGGGGGCCATACAATGCCTTCTCCATGACTTCTGCCGCTTGTACCATATTTTCAATGGTCTTCTCTCGATAAACCCTTTCGGCAGTCAAATTTGAATGGCCCAGCATCTTGGCAAACGAGCACCTCTCTTGCATCAGTTTTTAAGTGGGAGGCCATGTATGTCTCCATTGTTCTTCTAGCCTCTTGACTAGTCACAGGGCGGCAAATTAAACCTATGGAAAAAAATATATGTTGCAGAAATGTAAACGTGAACAAGTGCTAAACTTGGCTTGTAAGCCTGTACCAGTATTTCACCGGATGGTTATAGTTTTTGAGAAGAACTATTTGCATTACAACATGTATAGCTTACTGTCTGATGAAGTCTAGCAATGTCGTTTGTAACACTGTGAATCGGCTCCCCTGATGATGAGATAAAGAATGTCTTTGGGCTTGTCCCACTCCTGATAAAGGATGGCCCGTATTTTTTTTGTAGAACACATAAAACCACTGAAATGACACAAAAGAAAGTCCAGTTGAAAAAAAAAATGCTCTGCAACACACTGTCACAAAATGCAACTGTCACTTCAGACATATACCTGTTCTTCTACTTCATCTAAAAGTACAGTGGCGACTTGCGTGTAGCAGTCTTATGTTTTTTTACAGCAATGGCCATACGTGTCTTGCCAGTCCGACAATTTCCTGTTGCGCCATTCTTCAACCTATATGCAAATAAGACACAAGGATCAGTAAATGCCAAACAGTGCAAGTTAAAAGCATGGCCATTAACTCAAGGGATGAAAACATAATTATGCCTCTTTATAGGTCCCTGGTGAGGCCTCATCTGGAGTATGCAGTGCATTTTGAACTCCAGTGCTTCAGAGGGATATAAATGAGCCTTGAGAGAGTGCAAGAGACTAAGTGCAACTAAACTGGTTAGAGGGAGGGAAGAGTTAAATGAGACTGGGAGACTGTCAAGGTTGGGATTGTTTTCTCCGGGAAAAAAGGCGCTTGCAGGGGGATATTGATTACACTTTATAAATACATTAGAGGACATTATAAATACATTAGAGGACATTATAGACTAATAGCAGGGGACCTTTTTACCCATAAAGAGGATCACCGTACCAGAGGCCACCCCTTTAGACTAGAAGAAAATAACTTTCATTTTAAGCAACATAGGGGGTTCTTCCCAGTCAGGACAGTGAGGTTGTGGAATGCACTGCCGGGTGAAGTTGTGATGGATGATTCAGTTAATGCCTTTAAGAATGGCTTGGATGATTTTTTGGACAGACATAATATCAAAGGCTATTGTGGTACTGTACTCTATAGTTAGTATAGGTATGGGTATATAGAATTTATGTGAAAGAGGGGAGGGGTTGTGTGTATGGATGCTGGGATTTCATTTGGAGGGGTTGAACTTGATGGACTTTGTCTTTTTTCAACCCAATTTAACTATGTTACTATGTAACTATCTAACAGGATAATAAAAAGCATGTCAGTAGAAAAAAATGCAACATGGATACTCAACAGTCATATTCTGCACAACTCCTGGTCGCTGGAGTTGCTTTAGGACAACTATTGCCTCCAAGTAATATAGGACAACACACTTTTCTTTATCCAAAAGTGTTCCACCCATCTTGGCCTTTCTTATCAGCTGCTCGATCATTGGCCTTGCCACTGCGAGAATCCTCTGACACTCCACTGGGTCCTTTTTTCCAGATGTCATGTAGTCATACCTGTAAATAGGGATGGTAAAGGTTACAAACCAAACGCAAAACACACAAACATCCAAACTAGATGCACAGGTACTAAAGCATACTTACTTTTTCCCCACAGTCTCAGCT
This sequence comes from Xenopus laevis, assembly GCF_017654675.1. NCBI lineage: Eukaryota > Metazoa > Chordata > Amphibia > Anura > Pipidae > Xenopus > Xenopus laevis. The sequence continues at coordinate 15,485,886 of NC_054375.1, read as the reverse complement.
GAAATTCCTTTGCTCAGCCTTCCCTGTATACCCTCAGTCATCTCGACAAACAGCTTACATCTTTCCACTGTTTCTTTAGATTGATGTGATGAAGTTAGAGTATTCATCTGAGACCGAAACAAACCTTTTATGTGCTTCAGGTAGGTGAACTGAGTGGCATGACTGTTCCCCAAACTTGCCAGTTTAGTAAAAAAAGCCACTGCCTTCGTTGTATCATCCAGGAACTTTAAGGAGGGTTTGGAGGGGTCCACAAAATATAAAACCTGGCCACATTTCCAACCTAAAATTAGACATGTGGAAAAAATCATTATGAGGAAATGGGAACAGCAAAAAAAAAAACAGCAAGCGCTACATAGACAGGTGTAAATCTTACCTCTTGTGACCATCTTCTAACTCCTAATTCTTCCTGAAGAAATGTTCGGAAACTTAACAAGAAGATCACATTCAAGAGAGTGTTTCCTGTACATCCCGGCTGCCTTCATTTTTTTCTTCAGCAGAATTAGATGTGACTCTGTCTTGCTCCCTAGCCCAAAGAAAAACACATTTAGAAATGATTGAAATCTGAACACCTATTACAGCATGGACGTGTGAAGCTTAAATATGCTTGTGTAAAGTTAACTTACTGGTCCAATTTGGGGGGTTGTGGAAGCACTCTTAAGGCTAAATTGAAGTATATTTAAGTATACGCCAAATTGCCACTTACAATGCTCTTCCCTGGGCCCTTGTTTATAGGTTATTCAGTATAAATGCTAGTGCATGTGTTTACAAAACAATGCGTTTAGGTTACAAAGTTATGATCATAAAGTTGAGAAGCCACCATACCTCATCAAGCTAAACCCCATATGGCTGTCCCTAACTTCTTTAGCTCTGGTCATAGTAAAAAAAGACAATTCCCTGCATAGTAGCATTACCTGAGTTCAGTATGTGTTGGTTTCAGTGTGAAGGCTAAAATCCTCCCCAGCCAATAATCTTTTAAGAGACAGTGATTGGCCTAAACCAACCAATGTTTTCTGGCTAATACAATATACAAAATTTTGGGGGGTTGTGGAAGCACTCTTAAGGCTAAATTGAAGTATATTTAAGTATGAGGGAAGTGCCACTTACAATGCACTTCCCTGGGCCCCTGTTTTATAAGTAATTCAGTATAAATGTAAAATCTGAACACCTATTACAGCATGGACGTGTGAATCTTAAATATGCTTGTGTAAAGTTAACTTACTGGTCCAGCTTTTTTGGATTTTCATCATCATCATTATCATCAGTCGATGGCCTGCATGGTTCTCCTTGTCTGACTCAACAGGGCTATAACAATACAAATCAACAAAAAAGATTAACACATACTACTGTGTAGACATGATCAATAGAATTCTTAATGAATCAGATGTCAATTGAGCATAGGACTGGCCAAATATGGGATGAGTTTATTATTAAATTTATTGTAATATATGGACAAACAATTCCTGTTTTGCTTAAAGGGTAAGGCATTTTTTTAATAGCAGTATGCACAAAATGTCTCTGTCTTAAATATATTGATAATGGGTTTGAGTGCAGAGGATCTCTTGTTTCTACTATATGTATTTTTGTGGGTCACAACCTCATTGCACCCCGCTTAATGTTTTTATAAAAGTTAGTGGTTGAGCACAACTTTCCCTTGTATGTAGACAGGTGTAGATTAGATGTACATGTGCCAATTATACTTACATGTCCAGCTTTTTAAAAGGTCCTCGTGTCTCCACCTCTTTTTGATTTACAGGGCCTACGATGTCCTCCTCTTCTGACTCGATGGGGCCTAAAATCAAGATCAAAAACAGTTACGATAGGATTGAAACAAAAAAATGCATGCATATTACAAAGTAGAGGCAAATATTAGACATAGTTGGCCAGCTTAAAATTTATTGAAATATATGGACAAACAATTCCTGTTTTGCTTAAAGGGTTAAGGTATTTTTTAGTAGCAGTATGCAGAAATGTCTCTGTCTTAAATATATTGATAATATATGGGTTGATTACAGGAGGATCTCTTGTTTCTACTATATGTTATTTTCTGGTCACAACCTCATTGCAGCCCTGCTTAATGTTTTCAAAGTGAGTGGTTGAGCACAACTTTCCCTTGTTATGTAGACAGGTGTAGATTAGATGTGCATGTTGCCAATTATACTTACATGTCCAGCTTTTTAAAAGATCCTCGTGTCTCCACCTCTTTTTCATTTACAGGGCCTACAATGTCCTCCTCTTCTGACTCCATGGGGCTAAAATAAAGATCAACAACAGTTAAGAAAGGATTGAAACAAAAAAATGCATGCATATTACGAAGTATAGGCAAATATTAGACGTATGCTAGAAGTATAAGTATAGAAGTGGACTTACTGGTCCGGCTGTTCAGCAATAGGTCGGTGTCTCTGCACTTTTTCAGCATTCACTGGGCTGGTTTGTCTTCTTATGTGACCTGACAGAGCTATATTAATAAAAATCAAAACAAGTTCAGAAACAATGAATAACAATGTGCACGTTACTATGTAGACCAGTGAAGATTTTAAAGGAGAAAGGAAAGGGTTAAAATTAAGTAAGCCTTATCAGAAAAGTCCATCTAAATATACCAGTAATCCCTCAAAGAAATGCTATCCTGAGGCCTCTGTCAAAAGAAACACAGCATTTCTTTCCCTCTATTGTAAATTAAGAAAAATTAACACATACTACTATGTAGACAGGTGTAGATTTAGATGTGCATGTGCCAATTATACTTACAGGGTCCAGCACTTTACCAGGTCCTTGTGTCTCCACCTCTTTTCATGTACAGGTTTGGTCTTCTTATGTGACCTGACAGGGCGATATTAATAAAAATCAAACACGTTCAGAAACAATGAAAACAATGTGCACGTTACTATGTAGACCGGTGAAGATTTAAAGGAGAAGGAAATTGTAAAATTAAGTAAGCCCTTAGCAGAAAGTCCATCTAATATACCCATGTGACCTGACAGGGACGTATTGATAAAAATCAACAAAAGTTCAGAAACAATGGATAACAATGTGCAAGTTACAATGTAGACAGGTGAATATTATAAGGACACATGCCAAGTATACTTACAGGTCCAGATCTTTAAAAGGTGCCTGTCTCTCCACTACTTGTCAGCTGCCCGATTGAGGTTCACCTTGGTTCTGTTTATATCGGATGGACGTATTCTCTCTTCCATGGGAGAGCTGTAATGCAACAATAGATTAATTGTTAAGAAGAAATAAAACAAAATGAATATTACAGACATACATGTCTAGACACAGCATGGCTGGAGCAATACATACCTTGCTGACTTCTCAGGCTTCCCTCTAACATAGCAGCCATTTTTCTCAAGGAAATTAACAAAAAAAATCCAGAGGATCAGAATCCTTATAGTCCAGGTCTTCATATTTAACGACACTAAGCCCTTTCAGGATTGATCGCATCTTTGCCTTTTGCTTCCTGCATCAGAAGCTCAATTTCTTCTGCATCTGCATCTCTCTTGCAGGCTCTTCTCAGGTGAACAGTCAAGGTTTCCTGAGTCCTGAGGCAAAACTTGCAGGCAAGAGAATGGCGGTTCTGAGTCTTCTTAGATTCCATTTTTCAAATGCAGCAAAAAATGAAGGAAAGTTCCTGTGATTCCCAGGAAAGGCAAGATTCAGGAGCTAGTAACTTCAGTGAGTCACAAAATGAGGTATGTCTCAAATGAGAACAGGGGGGAATAATTTATACCAGCCAAGAAGCATAGCAACGCAATAGAAATGAAGACATGGAACAAATACTGGCTAGATTATGTGTATTAATCAAACCTCATTCTTTCTAGGGATTACAGTTACAGGTGTTACAGTATCTGCTACAGGTTTAACATTCTTTTACACCTTATTGCTGATCTGTAATGCAGGCACCAGGGGGATTAAGTCAGTATTCAGTTCTTGACTGTGGCCACCTTCACACTAGACTTATGTTATGTCACCTTCTGCTAGAAGGCTAGGCCTTTTGAAGCCAGTTGCCATTGTGCTTAATCACCTGACTCCAGGACAAGTCCAGGGAATTAGGCTACATGCCAAGAAGTAAGAATTGCTGGGAGTTTACTATCAAATTAGAACTTTTAGTTTTAGCTTGGTAAATGGCTTATTCCAATAATGATACAGTCCAACAAAGTAGTTCTTTTAAATGTATAAATGTACAGATATTATGCTGTATTTGTATGTATGTGTCTGCATCTCCAGTAAAAAGGGGAAAGCCCTTAGATAGGCCAGGCCCATTTGGTAAATATGAGAAAATGGCAAGTTTGACATATGTGCATGCACCCATGAATGGTGGACTTTAAAATGAGCCCCCTTTATTACATTTATGGTGACCCCAGCTGTGCCAGGTCTGTTATTGCCAGTTATATTGAAGCTAATATCTATTTGATGCCAGGTTAAGTGCTGGACTGTTTAAATGAAATGATTAGTGTGGGAATTAGCAGTCAAAGAGCAGAGACAAAACAATGTCAAAATGCCCCTAGTTTAAGGGAGCATCATGGCTGGTGTTTTGCAATGTACCCTGGTATTGAAACCTGATGGAATTGCTCCTCATGCCTGTGTCCTTCAATTGCTTTTGCTAAGGTTCTGCCAGCTGTTTATTGTTGCAAGATACAACTGTATCTTGTATATATACACAAAAGCCACAAATATCCTGTAAATTCTATCCTTATAATGAAATGGTGAGTTCTGATGTAATTTCTGTCACACGACTCACTGAAATGTGTGTAATTATAATAAATAAAGTACCCCAGTTGTAAAATATGAGGATATTAGAAGTTACCTTGGAGTTCCATGACCTGTAAACAAACACTTGGCCTTCAGCCTCATGTTTTTATATGGTCATGAAAACTCCTGAGTAAATTGTAATATCTTCATATTTTACAAGAGGGAGAACTTTATTCACTATATATATATATATATATATATACTAAACTAGTTTGAACTTTTCAAGATATGTTTGTTTCATTCTTAGTTTCAGTCATCTGTGTACAATCAAACATTGCTCTGGTCTGCTGGCCACCTTCACACTAGACTCATGGTATGTCACCTTCGGCTAGAAGGCTAGGCCTTTGAAGCCAGTTGCCATTGTGCTTACCCACCTGACTCCAGACAAGTCCAGGGAATTAGGCTACATACCTGCATACATTATAACACTTATCTGACAATGGTAGCAAATGTAGACATGTATTAACCTCTCATGCCAAGAATAAGAATTGCTGGGAGTTTACTATCAACTCAAGAACTTTTTAACTTTTAGCTGGTAAATGCTTATTCCCATAATGATAACAGGCCAACAAGTAGTTCTTTTTACAATGTTTTTTCATTTATAAATGTACAGATATTATGCTGAATGTGTATGTATGTGTCTGCATTTCCAGTAAACAGGGAAAAGCCTTAGATAGGCCAGGCCTATTTGGTAATGTGAGAATGGCAAGGTTTGACATATGTGCCATACACCCAGAATGCTGAACTTTAAAATGAGCACCCTTCATTATATTTCTGGGTGACCTCAGCTGTACCAGCAATACTGAAGCTAATGTATATTGATGCCAGGTTATGTGCTGGACTGTTAATGATGTTATGGTTTTTTAGCTGTATTAGTGTGGGTATTAGCAGTCAAAGAGCAGAGGCACAAACAATGTCAAAATGCTCTAGTTTAAGGGGGCATCATGGCTGGTGTTTGCAATGTACCCTGCTATTGAAACCTGATGGAATTCCTCCTCATGCCTGTGTCCTTCAATTGCTGAGGAGGTAGGCACAAACTGTTGCTAAAATTCTGCCAGCTGTTATATAATATATATTGTATAAAGACATTAGAAAATAGAGCAGTTGATCTGTGCTTAGTTTAAGCTGTATGTTAGCATATATGATAGATAGATAGATAGATAGATGGATAGAAAGATAGACAGATAGATATAGATATAGATAGTTAGATGATAGTTAGATGATAGATAGATGGATAGATAGATAGATATACACACAAATAATTGTAACCTATATTCCCTGCTTTGTAAATTGTGGGGGTACAATCAACATTCTTCTTTCAGGAGTCTAGGGAATTATGCAAATTTGCCTGATCTATTTTGTCACCTCAATTGGGAATAAGTGTCACAACATTCCATGGCAGCTAATGACATATCGCCTTCTGCTGGTAGGCTAGACCTTTGATGCCATGTTATTGGAATAATGTCACCTCAATTGGGGAATTAGTGTCACAACATTCCTTTGCAGTTTATGACATATCACTGTCTGCTGGTGGGCTAGACCTTTGATGCCATGATATTAGAATTGTTGGGAGTTAGGCCCACAAACTTCACACATTATGACATGGCTCCTTCTACCTGATTGGTTAGACCTCTGATGCCAAGGTGTTAGAATTTTTGGGAGTAAGGTATAAAATGAGGACCTTGGGCAAATAGAAGTCAGAACTCTCCTGATTGTGCTAGCTGCTTGAACAAGCTTGATTTGGGAACTTTGCCTTCTGTTGCCACTAACTTTGGAAAATTGTTGCAATGGCATCTGATGGGTAAGTGGCTGTAGTATCTGACTTGTAGGCTGGTATACCAAAAACTGTGCTTAATCACAACAGTGAACATCTTTGCTTATATCACATTCACTTTTTCCAGAAAGAACAGAATGCAGTTGGCCTGCAAATACTGCATGAAAATCACAGACCGGCTGCCTGGACATCTCCGTAAGGTCTGCAGGAAAGGAGCGAGTGAGGCAGAGATCGTGGCCCTTGTCGAGGAGTCAAGGGCCAAAATGAGGATGTTGGTGAGGAACCTCAGTGTTGTACATTACAAGCAGCTGAAGGCTGGAGCTGATTCTGATCGATCTCTGCATTTCTTCATCAATTTTCTGGAGTCCAATGGATGTTTAGTTTCTGAAAAGCCATCACACACAGAGAGGTAAGCACTCCATAATGCTTGATCAACATATTATTTGAGAGTGTAATAAAGGTGGAGCAGCCTTGCTATATGTGTGTGGTTGATAGAAGTAGGATATATGCAGGGCCGGAACTAGGGTAGGTAGAGTAGGCAGCTGCCTAGGGCACAATCTTTGGGGGGGCACACTTTTAAGGGGAATTTAATTTTTTTTTTAAAATCACTGGATTGTTTAGCCCATCTTTCATACTTCAGTGGAAGCACTCCCCACCTCCCATTTGGCAGCTGCTGGCACAGGTACATAGATGTTTGGGACACTATGATGGATTTTTTTGGCTGCCGCTGGATACAGATAGGTACAGATTGGGTGCAACAATATGAAGGATGCTTTGGCTTATGCTGGCACAGGTTTACAGATTGGGGCTTTGGGGAAATCTGAAGGGATTGGCTGCTGTTGTGGGCAAAGTAACAAATGGGGCAATAACTGATGGCTGGTGCTGGGACCGGCGGCAGCATGAAATGGTTAAGATGTGAAAATGGTAAATGCAGGACTGTGTGAGGGAGGCACTGAATTGAAGCCCTGCCTAGGGTGCGAATACCTTGGCCCGGCTTCTGGATATATGTATTAAAATGCTTATGTTGTATATAGTTTAGCATCTTTGCTCAAATGTATATTGTTTGCACAAATTGTAATTGTGAATTGGCATGATGGATGCTTTACAGTTTTGCTTTAATGTTACAGCTCAGCTGAAGAAGTTGGAATCCAGTGCAAGATGCTGTCGAGACAGAAGAGGATACCTTGTGAAGAAGAAATGGATAATAGAGCATCTGTTTTCTTATGCTAAGGTAAAAGATCAAGTAGCAAGAACCAAGTCTGTTTGTGATGGTTTATTCTTTCCTTACAGTTCATCAGGGTCATGCCTATGACTAATGCCCGCCAAGGAGCACGAAACGCGTAAGGCCTTTGTTTCGTGATGTTTTGTAGTAAAATAATAATACATCTATTTTTGTAGTGAGATCCCGTTTGTGCCAGCCCATCACCATTATTATTTGTTATATCCTATTGCTTTGTAAGCTTTGTGCACCCGGGATCCCCCAATTTTGTTTGAGGAAGTTAACCCCACAAAATTTACAACTTACTATTTTAACATCGCTGGCACCAAACTATTGTGTATACATGTTGGGTCTTCACCAGGGTCATGCTTATATATCCTTTCACATGGTTTCCACTCTCTCTTCCTTTTGTATTGTCTCCTAGCACATCTGCCAGCAAGATGTCAACAAAAAAGATATGGAGGAGCTGGACTTCAACAGGAACATAACAACTAATTCACCTCGCTGCAGGGATTCAGAAGCTACCTGGAGAGTTATGCCAGTCTGGAAATCAAACATGAGGTACTTTTTTAACACTGCAACTCTGGGTACTAGATTTTATTTCTAACTATTAAATGACTAAATGGCAAACGCAGTTAATTCTAAACCTTCAGGTAATCAAACATGAGGTACTTTTTTAACACTGCACTCTTGGTTACTGATTTTATTTTCTAATTTAAATGACTAAATAGAAAACACAGTTTAATCTGAACCTTCAGGAATCAAACATGAGGTACTTTTTTAACAGACGTAGCGCACTTCTTGGGGTACTGATTGTTAATTTCTAGCTTTAAAATGACTAATGGCAACCATTAAGTTCAACCTTCTACCTTCAGGTAGAACAACTGTATCAAGATGGTGTGCATTTTGTGAACCCAAACGAACCGTTCCACTAGCTGCATCCTAACAATTGAAGGAGCATGGAAGTTCTTTAGGGTGATCGAGCTTCAGCAGTCCAGCCGAGCACTGCAAGAAAATTACAGAGCGGTGTAAAAAATTTATTGCTTGATTGTTCACCTTCAGAGGATCAAGCTGTTGGAAGAGGATTCCATCTCTGCGTGAGGTCAATTCAAATTTTTAAAAAGCAAATGACAGAAGGGCCCAAGAATCCATTTGCAGAGGTGCCAGTAAACGGGAAAACAATCTGTTGGAAGGTAAGTCTCAATTAACAGCAGGTGAATGCTGTATAGGATCTAATGTCTGTTTATAGGCCCTTGTGCTAATTTGCCTTTTGTATTTCTCTTTTTACAGAAGGTAGGCACAAATCCCAAGAGAGTGCGCAAGAAGTGCTAAAACTGGCAAACCACTATTTTGCCTGAGCTTATTTGTGATCGGGCGAGCAATGGCAGACAATGAATTAGGAGAGAGGGATATGAGTACCGTGCACAAATAAAACATGTTTCCAAAACAAACAACCCCCCAACAAAAAACTCCCAGCCAGAATATTCTAATTTGGCTAACAAGTCATTAAAAATGCTGCAGAATCCAAACAGGGCAAGGGTTTCTCCATCTGACTATTTCATATAGACGAACAATCTCTTTCCAAACTTCTCTTGATGGTTTTAAGGTGCTAACTGTCTCATCTACATCTGATTATGAGGAAATACTGCAGATGCCAATGCATTCGACCAATCTCTTCAACCTTTCAAACTTTTATCACAGCTGAATTCATGCTCACTCCACTTGACACGTGTTTAGAAACGCTGGTTTTTGCTATCCACGTGGCTTTATGGTTTCCAGAATATCCCGTATCCGTGGTTAGATTGGTCTTCCGATGCATGGCTCTTCGATACTTCCTCACTCTCTCTTCAATATTGGTTTCTGATATTTGAAAATTCCTAGAATGGGATGGGTGGTAAGAGAAAGAATTAGTTAAGATATTCACAAAACGTATACATCAGTGATTGCAACATAGTTACATAGTTAAATTGGGTATGAAAAAAAGACAACGTCCAATCAAGTTCAACCCCTCAAATAAAACCCAGCATCCATACACACATTCGTGCCCCTCTATACTGTCACATAAATGATATATACCCATACTTATACTAACTATAGAGTTTAGTATCACAATAGCCTTTGATATTATGTCTGTCCAAAAATCATTCAAAGCAACATTCTTTATAAGTCATTAACTGAATCAGCATCACCATCACCTGGCAGTGCATTCCACAACCTCGAAATGCTCCTGACTGGGAAGAACCCCCTAAACTGATGAAAAACATACAGACAATTGTTGGAAAGACTTTACAGCAACATAATCCACCTCAATCTTGTTCGTAGTTTTCCAATCCATCGATCATAACAGTACATGGCGTAGCTCATGGGAAAGAGGCTAACGCTGCCTTTAAGCCAAGGAGATTTGCAATCATGGGGACTGAGACGGGCTTGTTTGAATCTCTCAAGAGGCATTCTCCCTCAAGTCTAACGGAGAGACTACTGTTAACTTCCAGTTTCCAGTGGCTGCTTGTGGCAATTCTGTTTAAACCTGTTAAATGGATAATGGAGAATGAAACGCGGGTGGTTAGTATATAATCATAAATTTATCAGTATTTTAAACAAAATTGCATACAGAAAACCATGTAAATGCTTATAATCACTTA